>NW_007254597.1:286378-349680 GCF_000164805.1 Carlito syrichta | reverse complement strand
CAAAAAAAAAAAAAAAAAAAAAACCAAAAAATAAATAAGTAAAGCAATTTCTTGTAAAAACCCATGAATTCCCAATTTTTTATTACTTTATATTATCTTATTACAAAATACCCATGTTTGTAATTATTAATTTTTAAAAACTAATTTAAATGAAAGATAATTCTCTGTAGAATACTTTTTTATGATTCACTCTTGGATGGCAAACTTGGAAGACTGAGTTTCTAAATTTCTGGAGGAACTATTTAGAGGGTAGCATAGTACAAAAGTAATTTTCCTACCTAATAACATGTATTCTCCACATTTAACATATTTTTCTTATCTTTGTGAGAGAATAAGTAAAATTTTATAACTGTAGTTGTCAATGTTTTGGGCCATTGCTTGCCACCAATAATGTCGAGAAGGACTGTAAAAAAGAGAGGAAAATGCTAACTCAGAAATGTGTCTGCAATACCAGCTCTAAATACAATATTTTTCAAAGTTTATAGGCAAGGGAAAAAAATCTTTAAATAACCATGAAAGCCACACAAAAATGCTTAAGATTTTAAAACTGACTTAAGATTCAAACTATAAAATGATATAAAATTTGTATTTTAGAATCAATAGGATGTTTCCAATTTTTCCTAGTCTATGTGTCACCTTTTTAATTCAGTACCTCAGAATACTTAGTACAAATGCTCAAATAAATAGCACTGTTAAATTGTGGTTGATTGACAATACTGAGGCTAAATAAATATCATATGATAAATATTTGCTCTCCTAGAGTTTTTTGTTTTTTGTTTTACAGAAAATCTCTTATCCTTTGCAAGAAATTGTTCTATCATATATTCTGGATGTCTTGCTTCTAGTTCATCATTATTTTATTTTATTTTATTTTTTTTGAGTTGGAGTCTCACTCTGTCACCTAGACTGGAGTGCAGTGGCCACTCCTGGAGCAGCCTTGACCTGCTGGGCTCTAGCTATCCTTCCGCCTCAGCCTTCCAAATAGCTGGAATTACAGGCACGCGCTACCACACCCAGCTAATTTTTTGGATTTATTGTAGAGATGAGGTCTCGCCAAGTTGCCCAGGTGGATCTCGAACCTGCAGGTTCAGGCAATCCACTTACCTCAGCCTCCCAAGGCACGGGATTACAGGCTGAGCCACTGAGTCTGGCTCATCATGATTTTAAATCCTCAACTTCCTCCTTATGTCAGTTCAAATAATAATTAAATAGCAATTTAATATTTTCAAATTGTTTTGTCATTATGTCCTTCCTCCTGTTTTCCTGATTTCAGAAAATCTTTATAGTTTTGTCATAGTTATATATGACTATATAGTCAAAAAGGCAATGTCAAATGCAAGCTATAAAATAAAAGTGATCTATGATAAACCATGAAAATGAAAATTCTTCCTAGTGTAATCAGAAACAATAGAGATTTCTGACCTAGAATCAGATTACATAGTTAAGTCATTTTTCTGTTCTTTGGACAATGTTAAATTCTGTTAACAGGACACAAAAGCAACCTAAACTTTAACCCTCTAAAGATGTCTTCTCACTAATACAGATTTAATAAGATTGGTTTAATGTAAAAACAGAAAAATGACTATCTCAGGGAAATGTTCTTTAATATACCTGCATTATCAAGGATCTTTTCATTCATTCATTCAACAAACGATGACCCTTTTTTTTTTTTTTTGGAGTCTCACTCTGTCACCCAGACTGGAGTGCAGTGGCCACTCCCGGCCACTGCAGCCTCGACCTGCTGTGCTCCAGCTATCCTTCTACCTCAGCCTTCTGAGTAGTCAGAATTATAGGCACGCGCTACCATGCCCGGCTGATTTTTTGATTTATTGTAGAGATGAGGTCTCGCCAAGTTGCCCAGGTGGATCTCGAACCTGCAGGCTCAGGCAATCCACTCACCTCAGCCTCCCAAAGCGTGGGATTACAGGTTGAGCCACCGAGCCCGGCTATGATGACTCTTAAGATCACCTGCTGTGGTTAATACATTGACAAAAGAGGATTCCAAGTGTCAAATCTTATGAAGAAGACAGAAAAGAAAACTTCACCATGAAAAAGTCACATCGAGAATTTTAAAAACTCATTTGTGAAATGTTAATGGTAAATTGATGTCCAAAGGAAAGCTCCTCCCATCATAACTCTAACAGAACACTCATCTTAGAATCCTGCCCTTTCAGACTTTCCTTTATTCCAGGCTGAAAGAGATCATCTGAACGCTTTATTGACTGAGTTTACTAGCTGTCAGAACTTGAAATGAAATGTGTTCAAAACAAAGTCTGAAACCAGGATGTACAGTACCGTTATTCCATATCTAACAATATAGTTTTGTTGCTGTCTTCCCAATGAAAAATTAGCATAAACTTTCGGCAGGTCTTCAGCTGAAGTTGAATTAGCAAGTAAGATAAATTGATCCTCTCTCAATTTTCATGCATGATTCATTCACTCATAATGTATTACTGAATACTTTTTATACGCATATGAGGCTAACAATTTCTGATTCTAAACAGCTATTCCCAGTCATGAGGATGATCGTATTGTAAGACCTGTCTATACAATGTACTGAGTGTTTTCAATACAATTCAATGTAAAGGAAGTTTTTGCATCCTCTCACATTAACTTTGTCCAGGTACAGTTTTGTCTCATTCCAAAACTTTACTTTAAAATGACCCTTAACTATGATGAGAAAATAACAATGCTATCCTACAACTCTAAGTAGTTCTTGTAAGAACATTTACTAACAGTTTTGATCCATGTGAAGGTATGTGTGCTCTCATTTGATGTGTTTATTGTAGAATCCTGTGAATTACTGTAGCTGTATAGGAAGAGTAAATTGCAATAGCTTACATGAGAGGACTGCAGTGTGTAATATCTAGCATACCCCTGGCTTCCCTCAGAAAATTAGCACCGGGCTTAATTTGTCCTGATTTTATCGAGGCTACAGGAAATTTTTGATTTCAAACTATTTATTTCAATTCAATAAACCATCTTCACTGGGAAATGTCAAATCTCATTTTTCTCATCAGGCAAACTAAAGCTATCAGTCCACTCTGTTTTGGCTTGGCATGCAACTCTAAACAGGCAGGCTCAGTGCCTATAAATGGTACACCATTGCATGTCTTTACGTGTCACCCTTATATCGAAACATGGAAGCTCCATAATAAAAGTTAATAATCTGCTTTCAGAGCAACAATGTTATATGCCTTTATTATAAACAACAGAATTCATTTAAGACACTGATTTCTCAAATGAAAGGATCAAAATAACCCCAACACTAAAACCAAAACAAAAGCATTTTATCCTTTCACATCTTGATTAAAGTTTTTACTTTATAATCCTGGCTCAATAACAACTCTTGCACTTTTAGATCACAAACTTGCCTTTAAGGAACACATGATACACTTCAGGCAGATTTACCTTACGGATGGCCTCAGCTTCTAAACACCACTACACTGCTTTGTACAAATTGCAAAAGTACACAGAGGAGCATCTGCTGATGTGTGTCTTGGTACTTTAGATTTTAAAACTGCATAATAAATTGAGTTATCATGGAACTTCACTTCTGAGATAGAAACAAACGCTACTATTTCTTTTTCCTTTTTCAGATTTGATTGGATGCAGTTGGTATTAATAACATACCTTCGAATTTGTGGGGTAAACCAATACTTCATATTCTCTCCTCATAGAAGATGCAACAGCAAGCATGAGGAGCCATTATAAAATCATACTGCTAATATTACCTTAACTCATGACTTTGCTTATATCACTGTATGCATGTCACAGCTAACAGACACTATTAAATTATCAGGACACATCCAAAAGTATTCTTTGGTGCATTAACAGCAAGAGGCTAGGCAGCCTAAAGATTCATTTTCTGGTCATCTGGCCATTAGTATAGATGAGAATTCTGGAGCTATCTGGTGACCCCAGTCTTTGGGGATGCCCCTGTTCTAAAATCTCCAGGAGACCAATGGATTCAGGTGGAAGACGTTGAAGACAACGGTAGAAGTGCCGTTCGCCGAGTTCAGGGAAACAGGAAGACAGCCAGATTGCTAGGTTAGAAAGTAGGATTCAATCATTCCTCTTTTAGAAAAATATCTTTAGACTTGTATATTTTCAAACATTCTTTTGTTAAAGAACACATAAAGTTAAGATATTTGTGAAAATAAACCAGTTTCAAGTATACTTGTTTCTCATTTTCATTTTTCCCCTTTCAAAGCACAAATGCGCTCATCTTTAAAGCAAGACAAACTCTTCTGTGCTAAATCTTTTCAATCTTTTCTTTTCATCCTCTGAGAAAAGGTCTTCTTCATTGTTTGTAGTAGATGTAAAATCATAGTCTCTGGAATGACCATTTACAAAAGTAAATAAGGGATATCTCTCCTTAGAAGAAAATGTCAGCATCTGTAACAGAAAGTACAAAAGAAGCCCTTATTGGATGCAATAGTGCACATGACAACCACAGGATAAATCTAATGTTCTAGCCCTGAACCTCTCCTGTTAGTCTCTTTTATTTACATTCACTCAGTGCTATTGCTTTAGCAGTTCTGGCCAAAAGACAGAAACTGATTAACATTATATAGTTTATTTATAGGTAAATACATGCTTCTCCATTGGAACTAGATCACAAAAAAATAAGCGTATGCTCACTCCCACCTCCCAAATAGTAAGTCATCGGGTCACAACAGTTTAAAGGCATACTAAAGAGTAAAGTTGTGATTTATCTTCTTTAGGCAGTAGTGGACAATGAAACAAAATGGTATCAATGACTATGGTAAAATATTGTGAAAGACTGGTAGCCTAACACAGAAAAAATAAAAAGCACTAAACTAAGTCAGAAAGCCATCTAATCGGGCAACCCTCTCAGGTCCCCTCCCACTGTGGAAGCCTTTCTGTCTTCTTTTTTTTTAAAAAAAGCCTCTAATCTCAATTCTGCAACTTACCTTGATGTGACCCTGGACAAATTACTTTACCTAAGTAATAGTTATAAAATAGGGCAAAAGATATCCGATTTCCTGACCTTAGAGAATTATTAAGACCCAAAACAATAATGTACAGTTATGTTAAAAAATTAATTTTAGCCAGGTTCGGTGGCTCAGCCTGTAATCCCGCGCCTTTGGGAGGCTGAGGTGAGTGGATTGCCTGAGCCCGCGGGTTCAAGACCCACCTGGGCAGCAAGACCTCATCTCTATAATAAATCAAAAAAATCAGCCAGGCGTGGTAGCGCATGCCTGTAATTCCGGCTACTTGGAAGGCTGAGGTGGAAGGGTCGCCGGAGCCCAGCAGGTCGAGGCTGCGGTGGCCGGGAGCGGCCACTGCACTCCAGTCTGGGCGACAGAGTGAGACTCCAACTCAAAAAAAACCAAAAAATTAATTTTAGTCTGTTCAAAGTTCTTATGTTTTTAACTCTACATATTACCTTCTAAAGTACCACTTACAAAAAAAGCAATGCCTAGAATTTTGTGGGGACATCCAAACCTTTATAGTCTGTCAATTTGGGACTCACAAGCATTCTTTAAGCAATTTTAGATATTTCTACTAAACAAGTTCTATTCAAACATTTATATACTTTTCATAAAAAATGAATGTAAAACTTTGAATGAAGGATGTTTTGACAGGAGGAAACTATTCTATTGGTAATCAGGACCATATAAGGATTCTGAAACATTATTATGCAATTTACAGAGAATGCTGAAAAACATCAAAAGTATCTATATACATCATAATACATGATCAATAAAATATAATTTGTTTTTAAAACATAATTTCAGGGGTAAAACTAAACTCTTCCAAATGTCATCATTCAGCTAAAGGATGATCAAATTCTTATATATTGCATTTACAGACTCCCTTGAAACATGGTTAAAATAGATAGGTAGGCCTAGCACATGGCTACAATGTTAAATTAAAAGTATTTCAACAAGACAGTTAATATGAAATATATTTTTTGTTGAATGGGAATGAACTATTTAAAAACAATCAAGTACTAAAAAACAAGATATGATGAAAATCAGATCCTAAAATTCATAGTGTTTCTAATTTACGCATTGCTCAACTTTATTTTATTTATATCCTACAATAAAGAGGAAGAGAGAAGGGCAAAAATGCAGAAAATGAAAAATAAGAGGCAGAGTGCATTGACATTTGATAAATCATCTTTCACCTCTAGACAATAGCTAAAATATAGTCCAAAATTACTGTCATCTTACATTCATTTTATGTCACTTGTAAAAGTCCAGTATCTAACAGGTAGTACCCACATTATATCATTTCCAGATCAAACTAGCAGATCTAACATTATCATTTCATCATTTATTTCAAGATCAAGAAAGAAGTCACTTAGGTTGATTAGTATAGGACTCAGCTGCTCATTGAGTTAAGATTCAAATCTGTGCCCCAGGGTAAATAGGTCAGAAAGGAACTTGCTATCCCTTAATTACAAAAAAATGCACCTGCATTTTCAAATCTTCTTGCAAGGTAAGGGATCCTTATGCGTAATATGTATGGATTTAGGCATTGAGAATAATTGCTTTTCTAACTTTTCCAAGTTGACTTAAAATATTTTTAAAGATTATCAGATGAAAAATATATTGAAGGCTTACCCAAATCAGTTGAAAATGTATGTCCACGCAAAAACCATGGATGTTTACAGCAGTTTTATTTATAAGTGCCAAAACTCGGAAGCAACCAAGATATCCTCTAGTAGGTGAATACATAAATAACTATGGTACATCCAGACAATGGAAAATTATTCAGTACCAAAAAGAAATGAGCTCTCAAGTCAACAAAAGACATGAAGAAACTTTAATTATTATTTAATTATTATGCATATTAATAAATGAAAGAAGTCTATGTGAAAAGGCTACATACTTTATGATCTCAACTACATGACAGAATAGAAAGGCAAAACAATGGAAAAAATAAAAACACAGAGACCATATTTAGCAAATGGTGCTGGGAAAACTGGCTGACCACAGGAAGAAGAATGAAACAAGACCCCTACTTATCACCATATACAATAATCGAAGACCTAAACTTAAAACCTCAAACTATAAGAACCTTAGAAGAAAACATAGAAAACACCCTTATGCATATCAGAGTAGGCAACAAATTCTTGACTAAGTACCCAGAAGTGAATGCCATCATAAGATAGACGAGTAGGACCTCACCAAACTGAAAAGCTTTTGCACAGCAAAAGAAACCATCAAAAGAGTAAAGAGACAACCCACAGGATGGGAGAAAATATTTGCAAATTATGCATCTGACAAAGGCCTAACATCCAGGATCTACAAGGAACTCAAATGAAGTGAAAGGAAAAAATAACAAAAATAAAAATAAATAAGTAAATGTGGGCAAAGGGCAGGAACAGACACTTCTCAAAAGATGACACAGAAGCAGCCAACAGACAAATGAAAAGTGCTTGGCCCCACTAATCACCAGAGAAACACAAACCAAAACTCTGATGAGATACCATCTAACTCTGGTAAGGATGGCTATCATTAATAAATCAAAAACACAACAGATGCTGGTGCAGCTGCGGAGAAAACGGAACGCTTCTACACTGGTGGAAATGTAAGCTAGTTCAATCTCTATGGAAAACAGTGAAGAGACTCCTAAAAGAACTAAAAATCAATCTTCCATATGATCCAGCAATCCCTATTCTGAGAACATACCTGAAGGAACATAAATCACTCCACTAACAAGACACTGCACGCACATGTTTATTGCCACACTATTCACAAGAGCAAAAACATGGAACCAACCCTGCTGCCCATCGAAAGTAGACTGGATAAAGAACATGTGGCACATATACATGATGGAGTATTACGCAGCCATAAAGAAAAACAAAACCATGGACTTCACAGCAACTTGGATGGAGTTAGAGACCATCACCCTAAGTGAACGATCATAGAATCAAAGAACCGAACACCGATGTTCTCCCTCCTAAACGGGCCCTGAACACAAGTCGCATGAGCACGAGGGTGGAATCAGCAGTCGCTAGGCACTGCTAGGGGAGGGAGGGAGAGAGGCGGGTAGGGAGCACGTGACAACACAAAGGGTACCTTGTCTACCACCAAGAGGAGCAAGGGCCAGTTAGACATCCAAACTTCACCTGCATGCAGCCTGCTTACATAGTTAATCCTCACTTGTACCCCACTTCTCTATAATAAAAATTTTTTTTAATAAAACAAAAATGAAAATGTCAGAAAATGCTTCAGAAATTATCTGGCTCACTCTTACTTTCTAAATGGGAAAATTCAAACTCAAAGAATTTAAATGACTTTTCTACAATGACAGAATAGCAGCAGCAGCAATAACAAAAATGGACAAATTTATAATGAATTATTGGGATAAGACCTCAGTGACTTAGCAACATGCTTTTCAAACACTTTTCATAGATCTGAGCACCATATGAAAATGTTTTCTCAGAACTTTTTAAAAAAATAACAACTGTTGATTTGAAAATCCAATTCTGAAAACTTTTATTAAAAATAAGCAATGTAAGCCGGGCTCGGTGGCTCAGCCTGTAATCCCGCGCCTTTGGGAGGCCGAGGTAAGTGGATTGCCTGAGCCCGCGGGTTCGAGACCCGCCTGGGCAGCGAGACCTCATCTCTACAATAAATCAAAAATCAGCCGGGTGTGGTAGTGCGTGCCTGTAATTCCGGCTACTCGGAAGGCTGAGGTGGAAGGATCGCCAGAGCCCAGTGGGTAGAGGCTGCGGTGGCCGGGAATGGCCACTGCACTCCAGTCTAGGTGACGGAGTGAAACTCCAACTCAAAAAAAAAAAAAAAAAAATTAGCAATGTAGTGTTCTTTTTTTATATTACAATAATGGCTACACTATCAAAATCTTGAAGTCCTTCCATAATGGAGGATATCAAATCTAAATGAAAAAATCCAAATTGGGTTATCTATGTAACATGGAGAATCACCAACTGAGATAATACACAAAGTAAAATGTAAATTATATACAAACTTAGGGAAAGGATTCTTATATAATCCTAAAAGAAAAAACAAAATATAAAGGCTTTTATATTTGATAAATGGCTTCAGTGAAGTTTCAAGACAAAAAAATCACCATATAAAAATCAGAAGCAAGCCGGGCTCAGTGGCTCAGCCTGTAATCCCACGCCTTTGGGAGGCTGAGGTGAGTGGATTGCCTAAGCCCACGGGTTCGAGACCTGCCTGGGCAGCGAGATCTCATCTCTACAATAAATAAAAAAATCAGCTGGGTGTGGTAGCACATGCCTGTAATTTCGGCTACTTGGAAGGCTGAGGCGGAAGGATTGCCGGAGCCCGGGAGGCCAGGCTGCGGTGGCCGGAAGCGGCCACTGCACTCCAGTCTGGGCGACCGAGTGAGACTCAAAAAAAATAAATAAATAAATCAGAAGCATTTCTATACATCAATAACATTTAAGCTGAGAACCAAATAAAAAATTCAATCTCATTTACAGTTGCTACCAGAAAAACATAAACAAACAAACAAAACAAACCTAGAATACATTTAACCAAGGAGATCAAAGATCTCTACAAGGAGAACTACCATAAACAGATGAAATAAATCATAAATAACACAACAAATAGGAAAACATCCCATTCTCATGGCTTGGAAGAATCAATATTGCTAAAATGACCATACCAACCAAAAATCTACAGATTTAATGAAATGCCTACCAAATTACCAATGTCATTTTTTACAGAAATAGAAAAAACAATGCTGAAATGCACATGGAACTAAGAAAGAGCTCAAATAGCCAAAGCAATCCTAAGCAAAAAGAACAAAGCCGAAGGCATCACATTACCTGATTCAAATTATACTGCAAGGCTGTAGTAACTAAAATAGCATGGTACTGGTATAAAAACAGACACAGATCAACAAAACAGAATAGAAAATCCAGAAGTAAGTCCACATACCTACAACCAACTGACATTTGACAAAACTGACAAAATATACAATGGGAAAAGGATATTCTATTCAATAAATGGTGCTGAGAAAATTGCATGGCCATATGCAGAAGAATAATCTCTCACCATATATAAAAATCAACTCAAGTGAATTAAAGACTTAAATGTGATATCTGAAGCTATAAAAATCCTAGAAGAAAAAATGGGAAGACCTGGGCAAAAATTGTAAGACTAAGACTTCAAAAGCAAATGCAACAAAACCAAAAATAGACAAATGAGGCTCAATTAAACTAAAAGACTTCTGCACAGCAAAATAAATAATCACTGGAATAAACAGACAACTTACAAAATGGGAGAGAATATCTGCAAACTATACATCCAACAAAGAACTAACATCTAGAATCTATAAAGAACTCAACCAGAAAAAAATCAGCTTCATGAAAAAGTGGACAAAAGACATAAACAGACATTTCTCAAAAGACAACGTTCGCGAGGCCAAGAAACATGAAAAATGCTCAGCACCATTAATCATCAGAAAATGACAATTAAAACCACAATGAGATATCACCTCATCCTAGTCAGAATGCCTATTAATATAGAGTCAAAAAACAACAGATGGTGGTAAAGATGCAGAGAAAAGAGAAAACATATACACTGTTAGTAGGAATGTAAATTACTATAACCCCTATGGAAACCAACACCGAGATTTCTCAAAGAACTAAAAATAAAACTACCATTTGACCCAGCAACCCCACTACTGGGTATGTACGCCAAGAAAAAGAAATTGTTACATCAAAAAGATACCTACACTCATATGTTTATCATAGCACTAATCACATCAGTAAAGTCATGGAATCAATCACCGATAACTGGATAAAGAAAATGTGCTATATACACACCATGGAATACTACACAGCCACAAAAAGAATGAAAGCATGTCTTTTGCAGCAACATGGATGCAACTGGAGATCATTATCCCAAGTGAAAAAACTCAAAAGCAGAAAATCAAATACTGCATGTTCTCACTTATAAGCGGGAGCTAAACCAAGGGTACATGCGGACATACGGGACGAAAGAGTAGACACTGGGGGCTCCAAAAGGGAGGTTAAAGGAAGGTGAGGGCTGAAAAATTACCTACTGGGCTCGATGTTCACTATTCGGGTAATAGGTTCACTAGCAGCCTCAACTCAACAAACCTGCACACGTACCCCTTAAAGCTATAACAATAAAAAAACTGAAAGAAGAAAAAAAAAAATACAAACCAATATATAAGACTTAAATTATGTTACAATAATTTCAAGTACGTATTTTGAGCAAGCCCCAAAGAAATACAACAACATATTAATGGTTGTCTCTGAATGAAAGAATTAGAATTAGAAAAAGAATTAGCTGGGCATGGTGGTGCATGCCTACTGACCTAGCTACTCAGGAGCTGAGGTGTGAGGATGGCTGCAGCCCAAAGTTTGAGGTAACAGCGAGCTGTGATCACACCGCTGCACTCCAGCCTGTGTGACAGAACAAGACCCTATTTAAAAAAAAAACCAAAAAACCCTTTTTTTGTACTTTTATTTTCCAAACCTTCTAGTGTATATTTCATCCATAGTTAGGAGGAAAATACTCTTTTTTGATAAAATTTAAGATAATTTACCATCCCATAGTTGCTTTTTTTTTTTTTTTTTTTTGAGTCAGAGTCTCACTCTGTCACCCAGGCTGGAGTGTAGTGGCACACACACAGGCCACCGCAGCCTCGACTAGCTGGGCTCTGGCGATCCTTCGGCCTCAGCCTTCCAAGTAGCCGGAACTACAGGCGTGCACTAATGTGCCTGGCTAATTTAGGATTTATTGTAGAGACGAGGTCTCTCCAAGTTGCCCGGGCTGGTGTCGAACCCATGGTCTCAGCCAATCCACTCACCTCTGCCTCCCAAAGTGCTGGGATTACAGGCTGAGCCACCGAACCCAGCCCATAGTTGCTTTTTAAAAGAGACTTTAGTGGTTTGCTCAACAACTCTAGAACAGGCGATTCTAATCCTGTTCTATTTTAACAAATAGCTAACAAAATACTGAAACTGCTCTCTAAAATTTTTTTTTAACATATATATTTTTATTTCAGTAGCTTTAGGGGATACAAACAGTTTTTGGTCTAGGCTTTAACCCCCACCCCCACCTGTGCACACTGTACCCAACAGGTGATTTTCCTTCCTTCCCTCCCACTTCTGAGTCTCCAATGTCCATTATACCATCCTCTATGTCTTTGCAGATCCTTAGTTTAGTTCCCACTTATAAGTGAGAACAAACAGTATTTGGTTCTTTGTTTCTGAGTTAGTTCACTTAGGATGAAGCTCTCCAATTCCATTCAAGTTGCTACAAATACATTATCTCATTATTTCTGATGATTGAATAATACTCCATAGTGTATCTATACCGCATTTTCATTATCCACTGATTGATGGGCATTTAGGTTGATTCCACATCTCTGCAATTGTGAACTATGCTATGATGAACAAGCAGGTGCAGGTGTCTTTTTCATATAACGACCTCTGTTCCTTTGGGAGATAACTAGTAGTGGGACTGCTGGATCAAATGGTAGATCGACTTCTGGTTATTTGAGAAATCTCCATACCACTTTCCATAGACGTTATACTTATTTATACTCCCATCAATAGTAAGCATTCCATTTTCTCCACATCCAGCATTTTTTAAAACTTTTTAATAATGGCTATTCTGACCGGTGTAAGGCAAATATTTTATCACACCTTTCCTATGTATTGAGTAGTTAGCTTTCAGAATTTACAAAGGAAAAAGCTGGAGGACAGAAGGTAAGCAATTCATACAGCGGTAAAACTAGACGTTGGAAGTAAGGAGCTAAACAGAACCAGGAGATGACTTCTCCCCAAACCAAAGCTTTTCCATGAGCCTCTGCCACCATATGTGTAAAACTATACTCAGTAAAGAGCAGTCTACATCTGTATCATCTATACTCACCACACTGGAACTACATCCTACATAGAGGTTGGGTTCTAAAGTCAACCCAAAATATGAAAATCAAATATAGTCAAAATGACTTTTTAAAAGCCCTTAAATTATTGAAAGGGTGATATACATGATTTGTGTGTACAACCCTATTCATGAATGTGTACAAATGTACACTTTCAGTCATGTATGGTACAGTCAAGCAGCTGATAACAATGTTTCAGTCAACAATAATCTGCATATATGATAGTGGTTGCATAAGATTAGAACAGAGCAGAAATATTCCTATCACCCAGTGTAGGCGTAGCTGTCATAATGTCACAGAGCAACACATTTCTCACTAGTCTGTGGTGGTGCTGGTGTAAACAAAGCTACTGTGCTGCTAGTTGAAAGTACAGCTCAATTATATACAGTTTATGATACTTGATAATGACTGCTGCTGGTTTATATATCACAGTTCCATAGTTTTTATTGTTATTTTAGAGTGCATTCGTTCTACTTTTTTTTTTTTTTTTTTTGAGTTGGAGTCTCACTCTGTCGCCCAGACTGGAGTGCAGTGGCCGCTCCCGGCCACCGCAGCCTCCACCTGCTGGGCTCCGGCGATCCTTCCTCCTCAGTCTTCCAAGTAGCCGGGCATGCGCTACCACGCCCGGCTGATTTTTTGATTTATTGTAGAGATGAGGTCTCGCTGCCCAGGCGGGTCTCGAACCCCCGGGCTCAGGCAATCCACTCACCTCAGCCTCCCAAAGGTGCGGGATTACAGGCTGAGCCACTGAGCCCGGCTTCGTTCTACTTTTTAAATTAACTATAAAGCTGCCTCAGGCAGGTGCTTCAGGAAGTACTGCAGAAGAAGGCCTTGTCGTCACAGGAGGGGACAGCTCCATGCATGTTACTGCCACGAAGACCTTCCAGTGGGATAAGAAGTCGGGGAGAAAACAGTACAATACTGGTGATCCTGACCACGCGCAGGCCTAGGCTGATGTGTGTGTCTCTGTTTAATCAGAAAAGTCTAAAAAATAAAAAAAAAATTTTTTAATAGAAAAAGGGTTCTAGAATAAGGCTATACAGAAAGAAAATATGCTTGTACCGCTGGACAATGTGTTTATGTTTTAAGCCAAGTCCTATTAGAAAAGAGTCAAAAAGTTAAAAAATAAGTTTAAAGTTTATAAAGTTAAAAAGTTATAGAAAGCTAAGGTTGATTTACCATTAAAGAAGGAAATCTAAGTTCTTGTAAATTCAGCATAGCCTGAGGGTCTCATGTTGACAGAGTCTGCAGGAGTGTACAGCAACATCCTAGGCCTCTACATTCATTCACCACTCCCTCACAGACTCACTCAGAGCAACTTGCAGTCCCGCAAGCTCCATTCGTGGTAAACACTTTATATAGGTCTAACTTTTTGTTATCTTTTATACCATATTTTTACATTCCTTTTCTATGTTTAGATATATAAATTTTTGTCATTGTATTACACTTGCCTACAGTATTCAGTACAGTAACATGCTGTACATGTTTGTAGCCTAGGAACAGTAGGCTATCCAAACTGAATATCCTTTATCCATAATACCTGGGACACAAGTGTTTCAACTGTGGGTTTTTCAGATTTTGGAATATTTGCAGCATATAAACTTACAGTTTAGCATCTCTAAATGCTCCAAGGAGTATTGCCTTTGAGCATCATGTCAGTACTCAAAAAGTTTTCCGTTTTGGAGCATTTTGGATTTCAGATTTTTGGATTTGAGATGCTCAACCAGTACCATACAGCCTAGCAGGCGTGCAGTAGGGTATACCATCTAAGCTTGTGCAAGTACATTCCATGTGCATGGAGCAATGAAATCACCAACAACACATTTCTCAGAACATATCCCTGTAGTTAAGCAATGCATGACTGTACATAATACGGAGTACACATGGAAAAGTATATTTGTTTCTTATCACAAAAGCTCATCCAGATGGAATAAGCTAACTATGCAAGTGACCACTCCATTTCTATGTTAACTCCATTCCATTACACAAGCTTAAATCCCTGTAACCAAGTTTGACCCCCACCATGCTTAAAATACTCTCTAAAGAAAAGAATGTCAGGAGGTTCCAAGATGGCGACACAGTTGGTCAGCGTATGAGTCTCCATATAAATGAGTGAGCATAGGGATGAATATGCATGCAAGGGTGTGGGCAAGTGGGTGTGTGAGTGTCTAAGTGGGAACGCAGGAACAAGCGGCCTGAGCTCTCCTGCTAAGGCAGCTGTCACAGGCTACTCAGATCCCAGTGTGATCCATGGCCCCTCAGACAGGCACCACCTCTCTGACCCTCCCTAGAAGCAGCAAAAAAACAACCACTGTATGGTGTCGCCTGCCACCACTGACCCTGGTGTCAGATCAGACAAAAGCAGCAGGGTTTGTGAAGAAAATACAAAAAAATTTATCACCGAATCCCAGCAGAGGAAAAGATGCAGAGACGAGTCACTGCCTTTGTCCTGGAACCCAGGTGGAAACAGGCTCTGGCCTACCCACGTGAACAGCAAAGCTACTCCTGAGACTAAGGGGTGAATTCAGCACCTCTCTGAGGTTGGTCACTGTCAACCCAGGGAGGATACCCCAGGTGCAGTATCCCCAGAAGGACAGACCTAGCAAGGAGACCCAGTTGCCCCACCCTCCACATGGAACAAGTACAGGACTACAGGTGCAACTGAAGGCAAATAATCCAGCCTGCAGCAGATGGGTGGAGTGAGTTTTAAAGTGACCCAGCTCCCTTCTCCCAGTGATTCGTGAGGCATGTAACTCATGTGGGGAGCGACTTGATCAGTGCACACAGAGAGGGCTGAACATGGGTGAATCTCTTGGGGGCAGTTCATACCCTGCCCCTGACCACATGGTGAGCAGGGGTACAGATCTAGAGGTGGGAGACCCCTCCCTCCCACAAGCGAAGAATAGTAGTGCTTGAGTCACGTGGACAAGGAACCCAAAGTTCAGAAACTACCACAAGAGGGAGCTCAAGGATTACACTTTTTTGTTTGTTTTGTTTGTTTCTTGTTTTTTGATTACTTTTTATATTTTTTATTCGTCCCTGCTCTCTCTCTATATTTTGCTGCTATGTGTGTATTTTGTTTTGTTTTATTCCTTCTCCTTTTTTTGCAAAAGGGTATATATGAGGGTGAAAGTGACCTCATATTGACAGTTCCAGTTCTTTGTTTTCTCTTTTTTACTGGTTTGTCTGTCTGTTTGTTGGTTTGTTTGTTTTTCCTTCTCTACTTCTTTCTCTTCATTGTCTTTTCTCATTCTCAGTTCCTTTTCTTTCTCTTATATTCTCTTGTACCCAAGGGATATAAATACGTTTCCAAAGCATGGGCATATTGTGAGGTGGTGGGAAGTGGGTCCCAGGGGTCCTACACCCCAGTCAGCAAACATTGTGATCTACAGGCAGCTTTTGAATCTTACCACCCCCTAATACAGCTTATTCAAATCTCAAAACTGCAAAAGGGCAGCAGAGCTCCCCACCCCCTATCCAGCTTTGAAATTGAACAAATCCAGAGGCCCTACCTAGGGAAGAATAGGGGACTGAGCAAACATAAGTGAAAGATATTCCCTCTCTTACTGAGAAACAGAAGTAAAGAGAAAAGAAAAATTCATCACAAATGAAATCAACAAAAAAACACAGGTAACCCAGAGAGCCCCAGAAGGACAGTGCTGGAGAATATAGACTTTAGAACTCAAACAATGAAGAGTGCCTAGATCGACTGGTCTCAGACCACAAATACAGAGATCAAAGAATGGTTGGAGAAGATGAGTAAAAACCAAGAAAGACAAGATGAAAACATGAAAAAATTAATTACAGAGACACTCGCCATGAAGAATACCATCAATGAAATAAATAATAAACAGACAAGCATGGAAAGCAGAATTAACCAAGCAGAAGAAAGAATCTCAGAGCTTGAAGATCACCAAAATATGGAACTAACGCAATCTGTTAAAAATATAGAAAGGAAGCTTTAAAAGACAGAACAAAGCCTTCAAGAGATGTGCGATTATAGTAAGAGGCCAAACTTATGCCTGATCAGTATCCCTGAAGTAGAAAAGGAGACACAGAACACCCTGGAACACACATTCCGTGAGGTGATCCTCAAAAATTTCCCTTATCACATCAGAGGCACAGCCATCTAAACACAAGAGACTCAGAGAACCCCTGCAAGGCACCTAATGAGAAGTCCAACACCTAGACACATAATAATTTGCTTACACAAAGTAGGTATAAAAGAAAAAATGCTAAAGGTAGCAAGAGAGAAAGCTCAGACTACCTACCAGGGGAGACCAATTAGAATGGCAACACACTTATCTACAGAAACACTACAGGCTAGAAGAGACTGGCGTCCAATTAAACTTCTCAAAGATAAACAATTTTAGCCAAGAATTTCCTACCCAGCTAAGCTAAGCTTCATCAGCGATGGAGTATTAAAATCCTTCCCAGACATCTAATCCCTAAGAGTTTATGATGTTCTGGACCAGCTCTACAGGAAACACTTAAGGTATTAAGCACAGAAGAATGAAGAAAAAAACGACCACATACTTCGCAAGAATGCAGGAAAACAGAGAATCAACACAGCATAGATCACAACTGCAAAACTGAAAACACACACATGTATCAACCCCAAAATTAAAAGAAAACCAACCAACCAACAAACAACAACAAAACTTTGTAAAGAGCTTCATGACAGGGATAAACTTTCACATCTCAATAATCAGCCTGAACGTAAATGGACTAAATGCATCACTTAAACGACATAGAATGACAAACTGGATTTTTTTTTTTTTAAATGACCCAATGATATGCTGCCTCCAGGAAACACATCTCATTTCAAAGGACATAAAATAATCATTTCTTCCTCCCCAAATTAGCTCCTTTTCAGACCTCTATTTCTATCAGTGGCAACATCATTTATATTAATTGGGAATGGTTTTGTTGCAAGTTACAAACACACAAATGAAAAACAGAAAATAGTAATTAACAATGACTTTAAATAAGAGAAACTTTTTAAAACATAAAAAGTCTGACATTACTAACACTGGTTAATTGATGCCAGAGGAACAGCTTCTATAATTCTCTTGGCCTTTCTCTTATAATCACAGTAGGATTGCTGAAACCTCAAGGGTTTAGTTTACATTCAAGGCAGGGACAGATGGATATAAAAGGAGTGACAGCATTGCATCTACATTCCATTATATCAGGACAGCAAAAGCCTTTTCAGAAACTTCTAGCACACATCCACTCATAGATCACTGGCCAAACTGTATCTAAAAATACGGGAGACTAGAAAAATGAGTATCTGGATGGGCACTGTCACCCCAAAGTCAGGATTCTCTTAGCAAAAACAAAAGAGGGGTGAATATTGAATAGATAACCAATGATGTTTGCACACCATTTAGAGGTAAAAACCAGGATAAAAATTAAACAGTGTCAAGTGCTAAGGAAGCACCAGATGGCCTCTTTAGGCTGTGTGGTCAGAAAAGGCCAACCTGAAACCTGAATGACAACACAAAGCCAGACATAAAAGTTCTGGGAGAAGAGCATTTGAGGCGGAGAAATCAGCAGTGCAAGGGCCTAGGATGCCAGCACACTCTCGTTCTTCAAGTTCAGCCTCATTCCACTGACAACTAGCTCAGTCCTCAGTGAGTATACCCTTCTTCAAAGTCCTACAGATCTGTCAGGATTATAAACGTGAACTGTAGAACCAGACAGTCTCAGTTCAAAACCTGACTCAACTTATTAACTGTGTGACGCTGGGCAAGTTACTTAACTGGATTGTCTTATTTTCCTTAGCTGTAAAATGTCGGTAATGATATTATCTATGTCAGAGTTGTTGTGCAAATTAAATCAGTTAATATATGTAAAGTACTTAGAAGACTGCCTGGCATCTAACGTGTTGGCTTTATCATTATTATTGCCATTATTATCATAACATTATTCTGCTGGCATTTATTAAATATACTCTCATGCAGACATCTATCTTAATGTCCATTTCATGTCTTCTCAACTAAACTATAAGCTCCTGAAGAATTCAGAGTTTCTATCATTAGATCCCCAAAGTAAAAAAGAACTATGAAAGAAAAATACCCCTCAGATTTCAGTTGGAGAAATAGGACTAAAAGGACCTCAGGGAAATATAATCATGAACTTAAGCCTGAGACACTAAAGTGATTTCAAAAAGACATTTATCAAAATAGTGATGGGTATGGGAATTGCGTACCCCTGGAGAAAATGGACACATTTATCCTAGAAGAGGAAGCAAACTTACTCTTACTTTTTGAGACTAAGGGGTAAAAGTTACATGGAGCCTGATTTCAACTCAATATAAGAAAATATTTTTTTTAACAATAGGGTCTGTCTGAAAATTGAGAAGACTTCCAAGGAAAATCATTAGTTCACTAACACCTGAAATACAGATTATAAAGTCAACTGTCTGGAACACGGACTGATGTATAAATAGGAGACTATATAGCACAGTGCTTATGAGCACATATTCTCGAGTTACTGTCCGAAGTTTGAATCTTAGCACTACCATTTATTAGTTGTGGCCATTGTGAAAGTTACTAAACCTCCCTAAGTATAAGATTCCTCATCTGTAAAACAGATAATAGTGCCTACCTCAGAAGGTTTGTAGATTAAATGAGATCATATATATAAAATGCTTAATACAGGACCTGACGTGGAGTGAGGATCAACAAATGTTAGCTTTAGATTGCATAGCCTCTAAGATATCTAGCATTCAATGGCTATACTGCATTTTTTTTTTTCGGTAGCTACAGGACAACTGATCATATATAAATTTTCACTGTGTTGATATCCATTTTATAATCAAATAATTAATTGCCTAATACACTTTTATTTGCAATTTTCCAGCTTTAAACACCAGCACTACAATGTAATAAGCTTAGCATTGAACAGGTAATAAGTTTATCATTGAATTATCATGATAATAATCATTAAATTGGGAACAATGAAGAGAAAGAAAAGAAAGTATGAGAGAAAAATAATCTATACTAGGCTATTTTCAAGACAGCAGAGCAGAGGAGACATAACCAATATTCACGAGTAGGGAAGGAGATGGTAGGTGGGATATCTGTAAAGGTAAGCAATTTCATCTTGCAGACCTTGGAGAAACAGTATGTAAGGGCAAAAGACATTATAGAAAGCGGAGGAAAGACACAAAACTAAAAACAAGAAAACCTGTATGGACTCAATTCCCAGGTCTCCCCTGCAACCAGTACTCTCCTTCACACTCCTCTAGCCATTCCCCGTATAGGAAAAGAAAGATTTGTTCTCTGGAAAACTGAATGAAGATATTAACTCTATCACACCAGGCACACTGATGACCTCAGAAGTTGAGCAATTAAGTTCAATGTAAAAACAAGAAACTGTAGAGTTCCCGGTATCCTTCACTTTCAGCTCCTGGAGCACCAACAGGCAACATATATTCCACAGGCAAGAGACAGCAGAATTTTCCTCTGAGAAAGCGAAACAACTCTAGAGAAATGACCACTACTTATTGCCATCTAGAGTTCACCCAACAAAAAATCAAGCTTATTACATGATCACCCTAGTATGAAAGTCAACAGCTAAAAGACCATGCTCAAATACAGAGCTTCTACTCAGTTTTTCAGTGCCTCACTATTAAATACAAAGACCAGTCATTTGAGGAAAAGCATTCAATGGAAAATTGGATGATTCAAAGAAAAAACAGTAACAAAACAAGGACCCATAAGGAAACATAAACAAAAAAGAAAACTTAAAAATTACCGTAATTAATTACCTAGGGGAAAAGAGAAATATGTCCATAGAAAGAAAATACCATTCTTAAAAAACTAGAAAAGATATAAATAACGTCTAAATATGTAAATATCCTAATTGATATTTAAGGATAACAGAATAGGTAGAAGATAAAGTAGAAGAAATCTTCCAACACAAAAAATAATGAAGTCATGGGAAATAGATGGAAAAAAGGCAGAAAAATTAGAAGAGCAACTCAAAAGGTCCAAGGTATATAATAAGAGTTACATGAAGAAAGAACAAAGAAAACAAGAGAATAATTTTTTTTTTTTAATTTCAAGAAAATTTCCCATAACAGGACAATCAATGAAAAAGAATGGAAACCAAGACATAATGAAGCTTCAAGATACCAGGGATAAATAAATGTAGCTAATATTTTATTTAGTGCTACTATAAACCAGGCACTAGTCTATCAAGTCTTTAATCCTCAAAATGATGTTCCTTTCCAGAGAAAGGTAGCTATTAGTATTTTCATTTCATAAGAAAACTGATGCACAGAAAAGTTAAACAATGCAATTAGATGATAGAGTTGGGATTCAAACTCCAAAACCTGCAGAGAGAAACAGTTTCCATTCAGAGGAAAAGAACTCAGAGTGACATCCAGCTCAACAACACCAAGCACTAGAGAGTGGGGCAACAAATGCCTTGAAGTTCTCAGGGAAAGTTACTTTCACTTTGGAATTCTTTAATCAATTGAATTACCAATAAATTGGAAGACAAAGATGGTCAGATATGCAATAATTCAAAAAATTCACAATCTATGCACGCTTTTCTGAGGAAGGTATTCAGAAATATGCTCCAGCCAAAGAAGGGAATAAACTAACAGATTCAGAAGACAGGAGATTAACTCTAGGAAAGTGGCATTAGAAGTTCCACACTGAACCAGGCTTGGTGGCACAGCCTGTAATCCCACGCTTTGGGAGGCTGAGGTGAGTGGATTGCCTGAGCCCGCAGGTTCGAGACTTGCCTGGGCAACGTGATGAGACCTCATCTCTACAATAAATAAAAAATTAGCCGGGTGTGGTAGCACGAGCCTGTCGTTCCAGCTACTTGGAAGGCTGAGGCAGAAGGATCGCCGGAGCCCAGCAGGTCGAGGCTGTGGTGGCCGGAAGCGGCCACTGCACTCCAGTCTGGGCGACAAAGTAAGACTCCAACTCAAAAAAAAAAAGAAGTTCCACGCTGACAACCCTGCACCAGGCCTAGAGAACAGTTAAGACTGGAGTGAACAGAAAACTGAGAGAAGCCAAGTCTCCGGAAAAGAAGAAGAGGAGGGGGGAAAACAGAGAGTTTCCTATGCTTGTGCTTATGAAAAATGTCCTGCGAGGTATTTGACAGATACGACTGAATATTCAGAAAAAAGTAAATAGGTACAAAGAGAATTAAGGAAATGAAAAAAAAGGAAAGGAAGCACTAACTCCAAGAACTAAAAAGGATAGAAAAAAAGAATGAAATCACAGTGTATTATGCAATAAGTGACCAATATCATGGAAGCATAATGAGAAAACTGAGCCGTGAGTTAAGCAAGACCCGTGTTACGGCTGTGCTGGGAGAAGAAGGAATGGGGGAAGGGGCGTGAGAAGAGACCTCGATCTCCAAGTATCTCAACTGGAAACTACATCATGTCTACAATCAAGAAATGGTAGAATAAGTACATTACAGCAGGTCCTTGAATAACGTCGTTTCCTTCAATGTCATGTCACTCTAGTGTTCAAGAAAAAAAAATCAATTTCCCAGGGGACACTGCAGGGAGTCTGCATGTTCTCCCATGTCTGGGTGGGCTTTCCCCAGGCGCTCTGGGGTTCTGGCTTCCTCCCACATCCCAAAGATGTGCATGTGAGGTGAACTGGCATGTCTACACTGTCCCAGTCAGTGAATGTGGGTGTGGGTGTGGGTGTGGGTGCCCTGCGGTGGGATGGCATCCTGGCCAGAGATGGTTCCCACCTTGCACCCTGAGACTCTGGGGTAGGCTCTGGCCATCCACAACCATGAACTGAACA
Source organism: Carlito syrichta (assembly GCF_000164805.1). Classification (NCBI taxonomy): domain Eukaryota; kingdom Metazoa; phylum Chordata; class Mammalia; order Primates; family Tarsiidae; genus Carlito; species Carlito syrichta. Next base: position 326,995 of record NW_007254597.1, on the reverse strand, counting down.
CGCAAGTTGGAAAGGGGAATGAACGAAGGAATGCATAAGTACTGTCAAGTAAAACTCTGTAAGGTACATGTCAATCACATAAACACATGGCAGTAAGTAATGTGGCACAAAGGCGCTCAGGGAGCCTGCCACATTTGGGACTGCTTCTGAACTATGAAGGGGTAAGAGGGGATCCTGACAATCTTCACTTTGTAAACCATCCTTGATTGAACCCACCAGCACTACAACTACTGTGGCTCCCTAATTCACCAACAGCTGGGTAAACAATTACTACATGTTTCCTTTTTTCTAACCTTTGTTTTCCTGGGAGTGCTCCTTCCCCCTTTTTCATTTCCTTAGTTCTCTTTGTACCTATTTATTTTTTTCTAAACATTCAGTCATATCTGTCAAATAGCTTAATCTTTTTTAAATGTATGTACAGCTCACATTTGTTTCAATGTTTAATAGCAGAAGTGCTTTAGACACTAAATAAAGATTTAGAATCTTGGTGATGCTTTTACAACTAAAAATATGCTGTAGGATCTTAGCTCTTGTTTATATCAATTAACCTACAGTAAAACTGGTTTAAGTTGCAGTATCCAAGAAACTATAAACAACGTTACATTAAGTGAGGACCTACTGAACTTAGAAACACTGAGGTAAAATCCTGAACAAATAGCTAAAAGAGTTAAAAGTGACCATTTCTGAGGAGATACTCTTTGGAATAGGAAGTATATGTATTACCTTGATAAATATGAAAATCAATGTTTTGAACAAAACATTTTGAGTTGTGCATTAAGTAAATGGACTATTATTAGTTTTAAGATAAATCTACAACAATTAAAGGAAAATACAACAGAGGAAATAGGTGAAAACCACTGGGGATTTTCTATACTGAGCTCCTTGCTAACTTACAAGTAAGATAAAACTATAACAAAGTCTCTTTAATTCATTTCTTCATTCAACAAATATGTACTGAGCTTCCACAATGTGATAGCCAATTCTAGGCAGTGAGAATACAACAAACAAAACCAACAAATATATTTGTCCTGGTGAAGATTGCATTCCAGTGGAAAAACAAATGAAAAGCATAATGTGTCTACATGTATGATTCAGCAGAATGCATACATGCATGTATGAGTATGTGTTTATACACTTAAATGAAAGACAGTAATAGGTACTAAGGAGTAAAATGAAACAAATGTATAAAGTGTGGCCATGGAAGGCCTAAGAAGGTCTTGTGTAAGGAAGAGAACCATAAGAATATTTGTGGGAAGAGAATGCGAGGCATAGGAAACAAACAAACAAACACAATCCTTGAAACAGGGGGACACGTCATTTTCAAGGAGACTAGTGTGATGGGACTTGAGAGAGTCAGGGAACAATGGTAGGTGATGAGCTCAGAGAGGTAGTGGGGAAAGCAGAGATTCCATTTATATTTGAATGAGTTAGAAAGCTGTTATAGGGTTCTGAATAAAAATTAACATAAATTCAGTTACATTCTAAACAAAATCATTCTGGTAACTGTTATTGATAACAATGTAGGTAGAGCAGTTAGGAAGCTACTGCAATAGTTCCAAGAAGATGTGACAGTGGGCTAGAGTCATAATGACAATGGTGAGAAATTATCAAATTCTAAATATATTTTAAAGAAGAGATGATGAGATTTGCTGATGCATCAGTCATGGGGTGTGAAATCGAGCAAGGGATCCAGTTTTTAGGCTGAGCACCCCCCCCCAAAAAAAGTGGAGCTGTCATTTATACAATAACCATATTCTTTTCATTTGTTTTATTTTACTTTACTTTTATAATCTATTTTAGTACCAAAATTCCTTTGGATGGATATAAAAATGTTATCCCATGTCTCTTCCTATAAATAATACTCGTAAAATTCCAATGAAATACAGAAACAAAACTAATTTTTGTTACAATTTTTTAAATGGATCATTTTACTTTAGCCACATCTTACAACTTTAAAAAATAGCTAAAATAAGTATCTTATAAATATAATGATTAGGAACACCATGATGAAGTAGCTTGTATCAAGTTAACACTACCATCAAGAACAAGAAGAAGAAACGGATAAAGTATATAAAACCAACTATTGGAAAGCATCTGAGAGCAATTAAGACAAGTAAGTCTTGATAAATATCTTAGAGAGGCTCTATTCATTAAGAATTGACAAGCCGGGCTCGGTGGCTCAGCCTGCAAGCCCGCGCTTTGGGAGGCTGAGGTGAGTGGATTGCTTGAGCCCGCGGGTTTGAGACCCGCCTGGGCAACTTGGTGAGACCTCATCTCTACAATAAAATCAAAAAAATTAGCCGGGCATGGTAGCACGCGCCTGTAGTTCCGGCTACCTGGAAGGCTGAGGCGGAAGGATCGCCGGAGCCCAACGGGTCGAGGCTGCGGTGGCTGGGAGCGGCCACTGCACTCCAGTTTGGGCTACAGAGTGAGACTCCAACTCAAAAAATAAAAAAAAATAAAAAAAGGAAGCATAAAAAGAATTGACAGAAGCCAGAAGACAATAGAATAAATATCTTTAATGTAGCTGAGAGAAGCTGCTAACATGAACTCTATCCAGTGAAAATATCCTTCAATAGTAAAGGCCAACTCTTCCTCGTCCCTTTCTCTCCCAAACAATTCCTCTCTAAAGCCACTAGATGGGACTAGGAAAAGCAGGTATCCACGCCTGGTTGGGAGAAGTCACTCTGAACCAGAGTGTGTTGAATCCAGATTGGAAGCCAGCAGACATCACTTTAACCAACTGATCAAAGGTAGCAGCATCAGAAAAAGGAAAACTCAAAATCATGTGCCAACCACTTGGACGCAATGAGAAAAACAGCATCATTTCTGTAATATATTCAAGAGGTATAACCTGAATTTCATGAGGAAACAGACAAACCCAAATTGAGGGGACAATCCATAAAATTTTCAATCTATAAATATTTCAAAAATATCCTATAAATAACAATAACAGCAAAAAAACAAGTGTTCTATTATCTTCAAAAATACCAAGGTCATGTGAAAGTCAAAAAAGATGAGGACCTAGGCTGGGCTCAGTGGCTCAGCCTGCAATTTCAGCACATTGGGAGGCTGAGGCAAGTGAATTGCCTGAGCCCGCAGGTTTGAGACCAGCACAGGCAACTTGGTGAGATCTTGACTCTACAATAAATCAAAAATTAATCAGGCATGGTAGCATGTATCTGTAGTTCTGGCTACTTGGAAGGCTGAGGCGGAAGGATAGCTGGAGTCCAGCAGTTTGACGCTGGGGTAGCCGTGAGTGTGCCACTGCACTCCAGCCTGGACAACAGAGTGAGACTCCAACTCAAAAAAAAAAAAAAAAGATGACCTGTTCTAGATTAAAGACATTCAAGATACATAAATGTAACACATTATTCTTAACTGGATCTTTTGTTACACAGAGTATTATTGGGACAACTGGCAAAACCTAAATTGTTTTTGAGAATTAGTTGGTGATAATGTACAATACTACTCTCCTGATTTTGATAGTTGTATTGTGGTTATGTAGAAACCACAAAAGCACAAAGCCCAAAAACAGATTTTTAAGGCTAGAAATTACTAAAGATAGAGGATGGTATAATTATAAAATATTCAATTCAATAGGATGACCTAACAGTCCTAAATTTGTATGTAACTAATAATATAGCCTCAGAATATATAAAACAAAAAGAGAACAAAAAGGAGAAACAGACAACCCCACAACCACAATCTGAGACTTTTATCACATATCTTTCAGTAATTTAAAACCCAATTAGGAAAAAAAGGGGGACATCCAAGATTTGAACAACATGATTACTTTGACACTGGGCTGGACAAAGGGGGGAGGAGGAAGGGAGGAAGGAATATTATTAAAAGAAAGATTAGAGACAGTGTTAAATCGAATTATCACAGATGGACACTGAAGGAGAAGGAGGGGAGAAGAGGAAGAAGGAAGAAAAAGGAAGAAGGAAGAAGAAGGTTGCTGAAATAGGAGTAGGTTGAGGGCAGGAGGCAGGACTTGAAAACTACTAAGTAGTTTTCAAGTAAGGATGGTATAAGACAGTAGCACTGGAGGTGGTGAAAAGTAATCTGACCCGAGATAAACTTTGACCATGCAATTGGTTATGAGAGATGAAATATGCAAAGGAGGCAAGAATAACTCCAAGGCTTTTGGCCTGAGCAGAGTGGATACATTTGCCATCAAATAAGATGAGAAAAACTATGAGTTGAACAGGCTTGAGAAGATCAGGAATTTGATTTTGGATATGCATCTCAAATAAGGGATGCTGAATGACAGCTGAACATATATCATATTTAACTTAGAAAATAAAGTTTAGCTAAAGACAAGACACTGGACTTATAACTAATAATTAAAGCTATACCACAGGATGAGGCCACCAAGACAATGAATACATGAGAACTAATGAAAAAGCCCTAACATACCCCAAGGTGAAGAAGTGAGGAGAGCAGGGAGGAGAGCAGGCAGAGGCTGAAGGAGCAACTAGTGAAGAATGAAAAACAACCCAAGAGAGTTTGATGTCTTGGAAGCCAACTGAAGGAAGTGTGTGGTGGTAGAGTGGGTGTTTAGCTGTGTCATATGCTTCTATTATGACAAGTGAGACAAAGACTTAAGAGTTGGCCAATGGACTTAGCAATATAGAGTCATTAATGACCTTGAAGAAGAGTTTTGGTGGAGTGTGAGGGGTGAAAGCATTCAAAGATTTGTTGGCCAACTGAATGACCAAATCAATGAACTGTTAATTTATTCTCCTAATCACCTAGATGCAAAACAGACTTGTTTGTAAGCACTCCTTTTCCCTTGCCTCCAAATCCAAGCAGAGAGGAGATAGCTACCTTAAAACATATACAAATTCGCCGGACTCGGTGGCTCAGCCTGTAATCCCGCGTCTTTGGGAGGCTGAGGTGAGTGGATTGCCTGAGCCCGCGGGTTCGAGATCCGCCTGGGCGGCGAGACCTCATCTCTGCAGTAAATCAAAAAAATAAGCCAGGCGTGGTAGCGCATGCCTGTAATTCCGGCTACTCGGAAGGCTGAGGCGGAAGGATAGCCGGAGCCCAGCAGGTCGAGGCTGTGGTGGCCAGGAGCAGTCACTGCATTCCAGTCTGGGCGACCGAGTGAGACTCCAACTCAAAAAAAAAAAAAACAAAACATATACAAGTTCTAAGTGAGAAACATAAAACTTGTGAAAACTATGTAGAAGAATATGTTTATGATTTTGGTTATTAAAGATTTATCTGATACAAAATGCAAAAACCATAAAGGAAAGAGTTTTTAATTTGACTATGTTAAAATTAAAAAATACCACTAACTAGTAAAAATAGTAACCTAGGAGAATAAATTTGAAATACACAGAGCTAACAAAGCAGTGGTATTCAGAATTATAAAGATTTTCTTCATGTCAAATAGCCCTATAGAAAACAGAGAAAGATATGAGCAGAAAATTCACAAAAGAAGCAAAATGGATCCATAAACCTTGATAAAATGCTCAACCTTTAGCCAGGCGTGGTAGCGCACGCCTGTAGTTCCGACTACTTGGAAGGCTGAGGAGGAAGAATCGCTGGAACCCAGCAGGTCAAGGCTGCGGTGGCTGGGAGCAGCCACTGCACTCCAGTCTGGGCGACAGAGTGAGACTACAACTCAAAAAAAAAAAAGCTCAACCTCAGTATCAACCAAGGAAATACGAATTAGCACTACAAAGAGATACTATTTCCTATCTATGAGAATAGTTAAAATTTTTGACAATATCAAGTATTAACAAGGATGCAAAGCATTGGAGATTTTTATATACTGCTTGGCATGATCATTTTGGAGAGTGTTTGCCAACACTTTGCAAACCTAAAATTACCTTATCACCCAGCAATTCCACTGTAATGTAATCCTAGTTAAGTATTACACATGCACAAAGAGATGCATACAAGAATAGTCTTTAAAACATTATGTTTTATAATGTTTATTCTTAAAAACATTATTTGTAATAAAAAAGAAACAAGCAATTTTAGGTGCTCAGAAATAAGTTCAATGACCAGCAACAAGACAGTTTAAGTAAAAAGTAGTATACTGTAGAATGGACTATTATTCAGCAGTTTAAATGAATAAGCTAGACCATCACACATGGATATAGAGAATCTCTAAGTCACTGTTAAGTGAAAAAGTTGCAGAAGAATATATATCTTTGTATATGAAGATATTATTAGCCAGTCGAGGTGGCTCACACCTGTAATCCCAGCACATTGGGAAGCAGAGGCAAGAGGATTGCCTGAGCCCACAGGTTCAAGACCTGCCTAGGCAACACGGTGAGACTTTGTCTCTACAAAAAATCAAAATATTAGCTGAGTTTGATGGCACATGCCTGTAGTTCCAGCTACGTGGAAGGCTGAAGCAGAAGGATCACCCAAGCCCAGCTAGTGGAGACCACAATGACACTACACTCCAGCATGAGTGAGAGTGAGACTCCCATTCAAAAAACAAACAAACAAACAAACAAAAAGATATCATCAGTGAATGGCTGGACACAGTGGCCTGCAACTGCAATTCTAGCACTTTGAGAACCTGAGGGGAGAATATCACTTGAGGCCAGGAGTTCAAGACCAGCCTGAACAATAGCAAGACCCCAGTCTCTACCCCCCCAAAAAAGAAAAGAAAAATTTAATAACATAGAAACAATATATATTGTTTATGGATCTATAAAGTATGGGCATAATATACTAATTCAGGATAGTAACTCCCACTGGGAACAAAGAAAAAAGACTGTGAGGAAAGATAACACACTCCAATAAAATATGCAACTTTTTTCAGAAACTCAATGGTAGCACATGGGTATTTACTATATTCTTCTCTATATTTCTGAGTGCTTGAAACTTAAAGATTAATTTCATATCACTAAACTGCTTGCTCAGCCTGGCATTCAAGACTCGCCACAATATTATTCCAGCCTACTTTTCTGACCTCATCCTTCACCATTTCCTCTAGCACTGGTTCCCGGGCCTTGGGCTTTTACATATCTTCTTCACTATTTTTGCTATGTATGCCACCTCTATTATGATTAATGAATACTTTTTCTTTCTCATTTTTAAAGTAAATGGCCCCATACAAATCAACAATAAATGAGAAATCACATGTTTTATATGCCAGTTAACGTAAGTATTACATTGTTTGTCCTGTGTCACACTTTGGTCGCACCGCCTTATGCCAGCAGTTCTCAGCTACAGTGAGCAAGATTGTGTGCGAGTCTTGTTAGAAGTGGAGACTCTCAGGCCACACCGCTGATTCAGTCAAAAGCAGAAACCCTGCCCACTATGAATCCTCGGCACCTACCGGATTGGACTATTTGCCATTCTCTAGACACGCTCTGCACTTTGCTCCTCCTATAGCTTCCCTCTTGTTATTTCCTCAGGCTGAAGTATCCCCTCTCTCCCTAAGCCAATGGAAACGAGGCCTGCACTTGAAGGCTCTTCTTAAGCATCACCATCTCAATAAAGTACTTTGACTTGGATGTGACATCTCTCATTTCAACACTCTTCTTTCCACTATCAAATCGCAACTATTTCCGTATGGATGCTTATCATATTTGATTAAAAAATATATCTACTTGTCTTATTCCCCCCTTCCTCAACCATAAATGTTACTTGAGGGCAAAACTTTATACCTAGGTTCAAAAGCAGGGATTATATCTTGATCATATATATACTAGATAAGCTTCGCATGTGACAGTTATGCACACACTTGCTGGACTGGACCCTGCTAAACACTGAATTAGTTTAACAATTTCTACTTAATATTTTAAAAATCACATAGCATAACGAGTTAGAATATTCATTAATAGAATATTACAAATTAAGTATGAAACTCTAGACTACCCAGCTTCATTTTCAAAATGAGAAAATTGAAAATATCTTACATAGAAACAAAGAATTTTTAAATTGCTTTACTTTTCCAAGAGAAAAAAAGAAATATAAGCTTAACTAAAAATCCTAAATTCCGTTTTTTGGCTTTTTTTGAGTCAGAGTTCCACTCAGTCACCTAGGCTGGAGTGCAGTGGCACACTCACGGCCACTCCAGTGTCAACCTTCTGGGCTCCAGCGATCCTTCCACCTCAGCCTTTCTAGTAGCCAGAACTACAGACGCGCACTACCACGCCAGGTTATTTTTATTTTATTGTAGGAATGAGCTCTCTCCAAGTTGCCCGGGCTGGTCTTGAACCTGTGGGCTCAGGCAATCCACTTGCCTCGGCCTCCCATAGTGCTGGGATTACACAGGCTGAGCCACTGAGCCCAGTCCCAAATTCAGTTTTTAAGGAAAAAAAAAAAGGAAACTGCTTAACTTACAACTTTTCAGGCAAAAATAAATGACTGTAATATTAAAGTGAGTTTTTGATACTACTACAAAAAGCTATTAAGAAAAACACTATTATTAAAACAAAGTTAATTGATTCTTACAAAATTCTCAGTACTTCCAAAAGATACTTTAATATGGTTTCTCTTTGCCTTAATAATGCATTTGCTCTGAAACATAAAGAGCAATAATTTCTAAGTATTTATCCAGTGTAAAAATACAGTGGCTATCTGTCCTTAATCAGAAAACATCAACATGCAACTCATTTGTAAATCTTGTTTTAATTTGATAATAATAATTTGATATATATCTATTCCAGTAGTAGACTGTTTAATTGTTTTAAACATATTTATTTCAATCTATATAGAAAATAAATAAATAAAAACAGAAAAATGGGACTTTTTCATACAAAATGTTTATCAACATCAATGCATATCACAACATTGCCTAGATTTATATATTTTATCATATACACAACACTTTATAGAGACAAAGAATGGTCAAAAATATAAAAATGCATATACTAATTCCAGCTCATAAAAGAGGAAACATGAAAAATACATATTTTGTTATGTTCACTTGGCCTTCTATGTTGAAAAAGGAGGAGAAAAAGACGACTGTGAGAAATGAAGACTATGGGAAGGTTCTCAAATACCTAATTGTCTCCTCTCCTCTTCTATTTTTCTGTCATATTCCTGTTAAATTTCCTCTTTTACACAGCAGGTCAAGTAAACTAAGCCTGGTTTATATAAAACACTTGATTTAACTTTTTCATTCTATTTTATGTAGTAAAAATAAAATTTCAACTTACTATGTCCATTTTCCTGAATAAAATTAAGGGGAAGTAAAGCAGTAACCAGTTACAATTGTATGTGAGCCCCAGTTAAAATAAATGTGCAAAAGACAGTTGCATTTCTGTATGCCAACAATAAACAAACAAAACCCCCCCAAAAAAAGCACAATCCCATTCACAATAGCCACAAAACCAATAAAATGCCTTGGCCTCTCCCTAACCAGAGATGTGAAAGACCTTTACAACAAAAACTACAAAACCCTGCTCAAAGAAATCAAAGATGACACAAATGGAAAAATATTCCATGTTCATGGATTGGAAGAATCAACATTAAGATGTCTATCCTACCCACAGTAATCTACAGATTTAACACAATATCCATTAAATTACCAGGAGCATTCTTCTCAGGCCTGGAAACAACAATACAGGAATTCATATGGAAACATAAACAACCACAAATAGCTAAAACAATCCTCAGCAAAAAAACAAAGCGGGAGGAATCTCACTCCCAGACTTTGAGATTTATTATAAAGCTAGAATAGTCAGAACAACCTGGTATTGGCACAAGAACAGGCATTTAGACCAATGGAACAAGATAGAGATTCCAAAAGCAAAACCTCAATTTGTCAACCAATTCATCCTCGACAAATCTTTCACCATCAACCGCTGGGGAAAGGAGAACCTATTCAGTACTGAATAGGTGCTGGGAAAACTGGCTGACCACATGCAGAAGATTGAAGCAGGACCCCTACCTATCACCATACACAAAAATCAACTCTAAATGGATCAAAGACCTAAACTTAAAACCTCAAACTAAGCCAGGCTTGGTGGCTCAGCCTGTAATCCCAGCACTTTGGGAGGCTGAGGTGAGTGGATTGCCTGAGCCCGTGGGTTCGAGACCCACCTGGGCAGCAAGACCTCATTTCTACAATAAATCAAAAAATCAGCCGGGCGTGGTAGCGCATGCCTGTAATTCCAGCTACTTGGAAGACTGAGGCGGAAGGATCGCCGGAGCCCTGCAGGTCGAGGCTGCAGTGGCTGGGAGCGGCCACTGCACTCCAGTCTGGGTGACAGAGTGAGACTCCAACTCAAAAAAAATAAAAAAAATAAAAAACCTCAAACTATAAAAACCTTAGAAAATGCAGGAGGTATCCTTATGGAAATTGGAACTGGCAACCATTTCCTGATCAAAACCCCAAGTGACCATGCCATAAGAAATAAGATAGACAAGTAGGACCTCATCAAACTGAAAAGCTTCTACAAAGCCAAAGAAACCACCAAGAGATCAGGGAGACAGCCCACAGACTGGGAAAAAATATTTGCCAACTGTATATCTGACAAAAGCCTAACATCTAGGATCTACAAGGAACTCGAATGTGTCGAAAAGAAAAAAACAAATAGCTCCATTGCAAAGTGGGCAAAAGATATGAATAGACACTTCTTAAAAGAAGACATATGAGCAGCCAACAGACACATGAAAAAATGCTCAGCCTCACTAGTCATCAAAGAAATGGAAATTAAAACCAGACTGAGGTGCCACCTAACTCCAGTCAGGATGGTCATTATCAGTAACTCAAAAAACAACAGATGCTGGAGAGGATGTGGGGAAAAGGGAACACTTCTACACTGTTGGTGGGAGTGTAAACTAATACAACCTCCTTGGAAAACTGTTTGGTGATTCCTAAAAGATCTAAAAATTAACCTTCTATATGACCCTGCAATATCCCTCCTGGGAACATACCTGGAGAAACTCAAATCACTCTGTAAAAAAGATACCTGCACATGCATTTTATGGCAGCATTGTTCACAACAGCAAAAACATGGAACCAACCGTGCGGCCCATCAAAAGAGGACTGGATAAAAAAATCATGGTGCATATACACAATGGAATATTGCACAGCCATAAAGGACAAAATTATGAACTTCGCCGCAACTTGGATGGACTTGAAGTTTATAATACCGAGTAACCTATCACAGAAACAAAGAACCGAGTATCACATGTTCTCACTCATAAGTGAACCTTGAATGATTATCGTAATACTATAAGAAAAGGATTGGCAGTAGTGGGAAACTGCCGAGGGCCGGGAGGAAAGGCGTGGGATGGGCAGGAGTAGGAATCTGCCTGGGGAAGGGGGGCACACCTCATCAACAAAGGTACCTGCATAATGAACATTTGTATACCTAACCCTGAATTGTATCCCACATCTTTAAAATAAAAAGTTAAAATAAAGAGCTCAAAAGTGATGAGTACTTGTTTTACTTACCATAAAATGATACCTATAACTATCGATACCAATAGACAGCCATCCAACTGTGCTTACTCCTTTAAAAAGTAATCTTTTTTTATTTTCTGAAGTACTAAATATAGACAGACATTAAGACTCTGTAAATTGGCCAGGCTCAGTGGCTCAGCCTGTAATCCCGCGCCTTTGGGAGGCTGAGGTGAGTGGATTGCCTGAGCCCACAGGTTTGAGACCCGCCTGGGCAGCGAGACCTCATCTCTACAATAAATCAAAAAATCAGCCGGGCATGGTAGCACATGCCTGTAATTCCGGCTACTTGGAAGGTGGAGGCGGAAGGATCGTTGGAGCCCCGCAGGTCGAGGCTGCAGTGGCCGGGAGTGTGCCACTGCACTCCAGTCTGGGCGACTGAGTGAGACTCCAACTCAAAAAAAAAAAAAAAGCCTCTGTAAATGTTTTAGCAGTACTCAAGGACCAAAAAATGCAGACGTTTAGAGGTAATAAGAAGTAGTTAAATAAACCTACTTCAAAGATCCCGTAAGTAGAATAGATCAGATTAGACAAGCTTATTGGCAAGTGACAACACAGCTCATTGGATAAAGCAGTTCTGAGAAATCCAAAAATACCATTTCTCTTCTAAAAAAAAATCAAAGAGGCACTTGGACTAACAAGAAATAATGCACAATTTGGCTTGATCAAATACTTCATTAATTTTTTTCTACCCCTAAGGGACTGCCCTTTTAAAATCCTCTTCAAATAAATGTAACCTAATTGCTTGCACCGGGCACCAGTTTAGGAAAGGATTTTTGTTTCAACAGTGCCACCTAGTGGAGCAATCAAGACTTTCAACTGGTCTCTGGTTGATTTCATTTGTATCAAACACTAAGATTCCCCAAATAGCTTTATTTTCTAGTTCACAATACTCCTAATGGTATTAACATTCAAGGGGAAATTTTAGGAAAGTATCATAATTTATAAGTTTTTGTCTTCTTATAGGGTATCGCTAATAAAAATTAGCTCATATACAAATACTATTATAATATTTTAAATAAAGGTACCTTAGAGATTTCTTCAGAAGCTCGTTCGAAGTCCTGAATATTTCGACAGTAAAATCCTATTGTACAGCTAGGATCCATTTTTCGAAACGACATCTTTTTGGGAGAAGGGCAGTGGAATGTCTGTAATTTTTAAAGTTCTTTAGGATTAATTTACCTTTATTTGATGAACTTAAATATATACAAGAATATTACTTAAAATTTGCTATCTAACTTCTCACAACTATAAACATGTTTTGCAAATGGTGGTTTAGTTCATTCTATGCAGACAGTCCTTCCCATTCTCCAAAGCTGCAAAATACAAGAGCCAACATTGTATATATTCGATCACCAAATTTCCACCATAGGTGACATCAGTGCCATTCTGCAAAAGAAAGGGAGTGCATCAAAAGTGGTATGCATTTCTAACACTTGAGGAAGGGAAGAGAAACGTGCCACTGAAAAAGACACATATGGGCTACTAAAAGATCTGCATTCGGTTAGCCACTTCTGTGAAACTGAGTTAAATCTGTTTTGTTGGAGATTGTAATGATGTTTATAAACACACAGATTCACATAAATGTCCCATATTGGTATGAAAAGAAGTCAACATGAGGGTTTCAGCAATCCATACAATTAGTATACAACTTGCTCTTCCATTGTGCTTTACGTCCATTTATTCCCAGACACAGGACAGAACAGGGGAAACTGTTCCATTAGGGTCCCTATCCTCCTTTTCACCAGGCCCTCTTTCCCTTGAAAGTACTTTTCTCCCATGGTCACAGTGCCACAGGCATACAGGGGCTAGGTAGGCCACCCTGGTTTCTCCACTCTTACTGATGGAGTGTGGCTATTCCTGGAGTTTGGCATCTTTAGGGATACAAAAGTAGTAAAAGGCCAGAATATAAAGCTAACCATTCCAATCTTCTAGAGTTCTTTAGCACCATACTTTGGTACTATGTTGTTAGGAACTTTTAAAAATGTTGGAATGCTTACATATCTTGTCCTTGTCCTCAAACATCACTGCTGTCACCAAGTTGTTTTTGTATTTTTTTAAAAAAAGGTTTATATAGCCGCGTTCGGTGGCTCAGCCTGTAATCCCGCGCCTTTGGGAGGCTGAGGTGAGTGGATTGCCTGAGCCCGTGGGTTCGAGACCTGCCTGGGCGGCGAAACCTCACAGCTACAATAAATTTTTAAAAACCCAGCTGGGCGTGGTAGCACATGCCTGTAATTCCGGCTACTTGGAAGGCTGAGGCGGAAGGATCACTGGAGCCCAGCAGGTCGAGGCTGCGGTGGCCAGGAGCAGCCACTGCACTCCAGTCTGAGCGACAGAGTGAGACTCCAACTCAAAAAATAAATAAATAAAATAAAAAGAGGGACATAAGAGGATATATTCACATATGCTTACCTTTGTATAAACTCTGTAAGAATATACCAAAATCAACAAGTTGGGGGGAGGGAGAGAAATAAGCAGAAGAGAGACAGGTAGAGAAAATCCTTCATTGTGTATTTCATATTTTTAAATTAAAGAACAAGCTTAATCAATAAATAATCTATACAAAGCTGGGCACACTGGTTCACACCTGCAATCCCAGCACTTTGGGAGGCTCAGGCTGGAGGATCCCTTGACGCCAGGAGTTCAAAGCCTTGCTTTGTTCAGGAATTCAAGATCTCTTCAAAAAATTAAAAAATTAGCCAGGTGTGGTGGCACACACCTGTAGTACCAGCTACTTGGGAGGCTGAGGCAGGAAGATCACTTAAGCCAGGAATTTGAGACTACAGTGAGCCATGACCATGCCATTGCACTCCAGCAGTGTAAGACCCTACCTAAAAAAAAGAAAGAAAAGAAAAAAATAATCTAGACTGGATTTGATCTCATAAACTTGAAATCTCCCCACATTCAGTACCTAAAACTAAGGGATTTTAACTTGATAATGTCTATTACAATGTGGGAAAATATAGGTTGTCATACTTGTTATGTCCAAGGTCAATCAAACAAAATCACCCTCTTCTCTCCCCCTATATCCCCTGTATCCTAGAGACTCAATTAGTATCCCTTATTATCACCAGAGGATATACAAAATACATACATTCAAGTTGCTTTTTCTCCCCATGAATAGTTCAATTGTATGGTAGATTCAAATCCAACTATATGTCAACACATACAGGCCAAACAAATGACTTTTCAAATCTATAACTTCTCCTAAATGCTTAGCCTTAGCTAACATTTCTTTGTCCAGTGAGATACATCCTAGCTAAGCTGGAACCAGGAGGGTACTAGTCAACAAAAGTATGGTCTTAGTGAGACATTTTCTAACATTGTTTCACCTGTTATATTTGCAAAGGTATACTTAGACCAGGAAAGGCATAGAAAAGCTAAGTTTATTACTTAATATAAGGATATATTAGGTATAAGGCAGAGTTCTAGGTCATATTTACAAAAAAGAATTCTACATACATGAAATCTAAAATTAACCATTTGCCCAATTCATTCCAAAGTCAGCAAAAAGGAATGTTTCTTTAGTTTTTACTATCTGAGGATAAAGAGGACAGCCAAAAAGTTTGTACACGGCCTAAAAATACATTTTCAAACTCATCTACATGGGTGTCCTTCATTATATTCAAGCTTTAATAAAAGTTTTCATGTAGGAACCAATAACACTAAACCAGAATAGTCTCTTATTGCTATTTCACTGTATTGCCTCAATCATCACAGATAATAATGACAAACACTAAATTGTTATTCATAGTTGTTTTTGTATCTGCAAAGAACTTCTTAAATTATTCACAAAAACAGATATAAATCTTTGATCACTGAAAACTGAAATTGCTATTGGGTATTACTGCATGAGTACTAGGACTCAGATTATAGAGAGGCGTATTATGGCATCTAAACTTAAAATTGTTATTTTGTTCACCCAAGTCAAATGAACATGAATTTATAATTCAGAATCATTTGTTTTTTGCAGAAAAAGACTTTCAAATATCTTCAAAGGTGGTATTACAAGGCTATGTTTGTTTTGCAATCATTCTTTGAGCTATGCACTTTTATGAGTTCTTTTTCAATTTTTACAATTCTGATGACTGGTAAGAGTATCAGCTTCTACTTCACAAGTATATTTTGAGGAGTGTTCACTAGATATACTTCTGTAAAAATGAAATATGTTTCTGGAAAAACTGGCCAGGGAGAGTCAATTTGCTTCATTTGCAACACATTATTCATTGTCTCAATAGCTATTAGGGACCTATTCTATTAACTAAACATGCTGAAACAAATATTTTTAGGTGTAGGTATGCTAATTTGGTGATTTCGATGAAGCAGCCTAAGATAGGTAATTAGGGAATATCCTCACTAAAAAGCACCTCCTACTAACTACAGTTCACATGTGTAATTAATAAAGGGTACATCTTTCACTGGTGAAGTCACTCATTCATCCACCTAGATGCCCACATCACATAATTCTAATGGTGTCAATGCCACTATTTCTGCATGTCCTAGGATAGATTAAAATAGGTGCCACTTAATGAACCTCCTAAAATCTAAGGTATGTATACTGTTTGTTTAGATGCGTTATTTTCCCACTTACTAGACTACAGTATAGTGTAAATGTAAGTTTTATATGCACTGGGAAACCAAAAAAGTTATGTGACTCGCTTTATTGCAATATTTGCTTTATTGTGGTGGTCTAGAATCAAACCCATAATATCTCCAAGGTATGCTGTACATGCTGAAAGGTATTATATTGTTGTTTCTCTCTTTTTCATGTATTATTCTTCCTGGTATCCAGTTTCTGAGTATCTGCCATCTTCCTTTGCCTAAGTCACTAAATATTCCAATAAATACATTCTTCATCTTTAAAAAGAGAATTCTAAAATTTGGAATTGGGGGCCTAGGAATCAGAACAGTCTAAAATGTCTATTAGTAAAGCTTTTCTTCTTTTAAAATTTGTTTTTTGTAAGCATTAGAAGCCATCATTCCAAAAGTATATCATAAATAACATGAACCAATAGTCTTGGTGGTTTAGGAAACCTTAACATATATATCTATTTGGCCTCCCCAAAAAACAGAATTATCTTTTGGAGGACAGGCCCCTTGCAGTACAGGCTTCCCCCGTTAGGTAAGTGTTCTAGAAACCCACTGGCATCAGCATACCAGCTAGTGTTGTGAGAGGCTGTATTTGGCTTCAGCGAATTACACCTCACTGGGTGTCCAGCAGTTTTTGACTAAGCACAGCATGACACCCATGCCCCACACTGCCTACTAACCGATCTCACCCCGAGTGACATTCTTTTTTAGGTTTGGTTTACCCAGATGAAAATGTTCTGCCAATGTGGAAGAGGTGAAACAAAAAACAGCAAAAGCACTAAAAAGCATCAAAACTGATGAGTTCAAAAACTTTTTGACCCAGCAAACCCCTTGCTGGGAATATATCCAGAGGAACTCAAATCGTCCTATAAAAAACATACCTGCACACACGTTTACTGCAGCACTATTCACAATAGCAAGAACATGGAACCAACCATGCTGTCCACCAAAATTGAACTGGATAAAAAAAAATGTGTTACATATACATGATGGAATATTGCACAGCCATAAAGGAGGACAAACTTAGGGGCTTCACAGCAACTTGGATGGATTTAGCATCTATAATACTCCGCAATCTATCACAAAAACAAAGAACTGAGTACCACAAGTTCTCACTCATAAGTGGACTCTGAACATTTACCATAATACTGTAAGAAAGGGATTGGCAGTAGCTAGAAACTGCCAGGGGATAGGGGAGGACACATAACACCAATAAGGGTACCTGATCTCAAACCAGGGTGAAGTGGGCACCAAATGGAGGCCCAAATGTTACTTGTATGATGACCACTTGTAGATCTAAAGTGTACCCCACATCTTTAAAATTTTTTTTTAAAACTGTTTTCAACATTGGAAAAAGCATCTCGATAGGTGTACTGCATCAAAAACGACAGCACTTTGAAGATGACTAAGCTTAAACATGTAAGAATAAATACACAATTGTTTATACATAATTACTGGGGTTTTTTGGTCCCCCTGCACGTGCGTGCACACACACACAGTGCAAACATGCATATGTATATATTATGTACGCATATATATATATAACCACTAGTTCTCCCATCCCAACAACTAAAATTTTGCACTGTCCTGACCACTGACAATGGAAACCCACAATTTCACCTACCCTCACTGCTAAAGCCCATTTTTCTTCTCATTCCCTTCTAATTTCCAGGGTTTTTTTTCTTTTAAGGTTATTTATGCTGCTCCTCTGAACCCCATTCTGTTTTAAAATTACACAGTGTTGAGTTTATACACTGTAATTTTCCCTCACACTGAACTCTGTGCTCTAGTCCTCAATCCTGACCAAAAGTTTCCCTGGCACATCTTCACTACTTAGACTCAGGTTCTAAATATGACTGCATACATTCACTTTATAATGTGTTAAAAAACTCAGTGAAGACAGGTAAAGACGAGGAAGATTCTCTTAAAAGTTAGTACAGAAATGCAAGAATATATACTGATACATTTTTAAGAAAATGTCACAAAAATTAAAAATTTATATATATATATATATATAAAATAGCATTTGGAACCACAGAGAGGGAAAGAGTTCAACAAAGGGCTCTAAAGAGCTTAGGACTGTGCCTTGCACCTCGAGAGAGCTCAAAATGAGAGCTAAACCAGAAATGAGTTGGTCTAATCTGGTTTCAATACGTTAAAAGTTCAGCTCTAGAAATGTAAGAATTTCACACTGTAAGAACAACAATAGACACAACTTGTTTAAATCTCTTCTTCAGTCTCACGTATTATTATATCATCCTACTTTCCTGAAATTCCACAATCCTATTGGATTTAGGCCACTCACTTAAAATATCAGGACTATCAGCAATTATTTACATGGAATTGATAGAAGACCTAAAATTTCAATTTCTCCATTTATTAACCAAAAAGGAGTAGTGATCAAAACAAGTTGCCTACAAAAATGATTTCAACAGTTAAAGTATAAGGGTGGTTTTAGAATGTGCATATAATTTATTATATCAATTACAAAATTTCACTAGCCTATAAATATACAACCAATACTGCACAGCAAGGATGTTTAGTAACATAGGATAGTTAAAATACATTCATCTGGAGTATTATAAACTTAAGAAATTACAAAAAGCAGAAAGTGGAATTTCATTTCTGTACAAAAATAGACAACTAGCTGTAATTTTTCTATTATACTTTCATAAGAAGATAAATGATACTATTAACTAAATAATCTAAGATAAATCCCTGGATTGAGGAAAACAAAAAACTTTTAATAAGAACAACCCAGACGGCTCAAGATATTCTACCAGCATCTCAAAAGCATAATATCTAAACTACTCTATTCGTGTTCCAATGTGTAAGGAATAAGTGCTTCTGGGCATTTAATTTTAAAGTTACCCAATTTCACCAAATTTTGCTCTATGAAGTAAAATCTTAAATTTTTCCTTTCCATTTTCACTACCACCACCCTATTTCAAGCTTTTATGGGCTCACTCTGAAGTGTTGAAACAGTCTCCCAATAAGGAGTTTCAGTCCTTCTAATCTTGACTGCATACAAATAAACAGGATTTTCATTCACCTCGTAACTCTGCAGAGTCTCTCAAAATAGCAGATGGATAGTTTCTCTCTGCTGGCCAAAATAATCAAGCCTGATAATCTTTTAAATGCCTATTTCAGGTAACACTAAAATACGATAAACAATTTTCCATCTGAATCTCAAGTATCTACTGTTTATAAGGAGACAATGTGGCACCGATGAAATGCAACTTAGTCATAAGAATCAGCGCTGAAAGACCACAGCTCAGAAAGAGAACAACGTGGCTAACGCAGCACAATTATTCTGTATGCCTCCTCCAGAAGTAGTCAGCCAGCAAGCAAATATTTATGAAGGTTTCCAAGCAAGATATTACGAAGGAAGAAAGAAGGAAGGAAACCTGATCTCTGGCCTCAAGATGCTTATCCTTTAATTGAGGTAAGAGTTTACAAAGGATGCTAGGGTGTTTTATGATGTATCTTTCTAAACCAGATTTTAATCTTGCAGTTTATCTATTTTCATAATGTACTCCTTAAATACTATTAGGTATTAGTATCATCTAACAAGCTATTCCTAAAACAAAGTACTTAACCAATATTTCCAACCTGTCAAGCCCTTGAGAATTAGTGATCCATGGCATCAGAGTGATTAAAGTGATTCTATTCTGTAAAATGATTTTATTCTGTAAAAGCATCAACTGGGAAAAGAACCAAGACCATGTAAAAATTGAAGATTTCATTTATGCACTCTCAAATTTTTCTGAATTAAAACACTGGATCACAAAATCACCTATATAAAGGAAAAGAGGAGATTAAGAAATAAAAGTTAAAACAAATATTAGAAACCCAGCCAAACTCTTGTAAACTTCTTAATTATATGCTAATATTTAATTATGGTACTTAAAGCAAAAAAAATGTAGTAGATAATTTCATGAAGTCACTATCACTCTAACTTGTCTATTACTTTCTCTTTTTTCCTCTCCTTTCTTTCTTTTCTAAACAAGCCTAACATTTTAAATTCTTCAGTACTGTTTAGCTGTCTTTATACAAAATTACTTGGAGACTTGGTCATTTATTTTAGCATGGCTAGAGTATCTAACAAGTTAGAGACAAAGATAAATGAAGAAGAAAGTATATTGTAAATTAAAATTCAGCAACAAAGTACTTAACCTTTGACTATGATAATATTAATTATGGTTTTATAAATCAGTAAAATATAGATTATTAACTTGTAATTGTAATACCATAAAAGCACAGCTATCTATCTAGCACACCTCTAAACAATTAGTAAGAAAATAGTACCAGCTCTTTATCCATAGTACCTCAAGAGGGAAATCCTTTGTGCTGACATCTACAAAAGATTGGCAGTAATGAGGATCCATGTAAATCAAACTGTCATCTACAAGGACAAAACAGAAGACAAGTAATTCAAAAAACACCTTATTATTACACTACTTACAATCCAATTTCTATGTAGAACAGCTGAAAAAAATCTGGGAGTAACAGCTTGCCAGACTGATATTCATTGACTGAAACATAGGTTTGCACAGGATAGATTAAGTTTTGCATAATCAAATATGCTTGTATAAGCAGAATTTTTATAAAGTGATGAGACTGTCATTTAACTTTTGGTGATAAAATTACTTTCACAAACACACAATTATATTCTACAGTTTGCATATGAAAAATGTATTGTACTTCTTTATCCTGACAGGAAGAACATATTGCTTGTCATTTTATCATCAACTAGAACCACTAAAACTGGTAAAAAAGTAAATATGTAAATAGCAACTGCCAGAATGTGGCAGTAACGTCTTCTGAAGTTTAGTGAAACCAATAAATTATGCCTTGTTTATGCAATCACGGAAATTAAACATACATTTTACAGAACCTAATTATGTTGTGGACCCCATGACAAATGAGTGGCTGTGGCAGGACTGACGAATGGACCAAGGTCCTTGTTTCGCTCTGTTAATCATCCTGTTTCCACATGATCTCATGTTAACTTTCTGACTTGTAAAAGAAAACAGTGAGGAAATACATTTTACCAAATAACTAACCTTGAAAGCCAGCAAAGTAATAGGACTGCTTAGGTTTGCCACCAATGATACCCACACAATATTCAAGGCTTAAGATACCCTGCCAAAAAAAAAAAAATTAACGCAGATTCAGAATCAAGAAACAAATGGTCATTATTCACAACGACCGAATGTGTATTACCAGTATTAGTAGCTCCCAAACTTTCTACCACCTAGCTATCCCTTTTATTACATGTGGCCCCACGAAATCCACTTGTCTCCACTTTTCTTTAAATCACTCAACATTAAGATGACTAAAGCAAATATTATGATCAGCACGTTGCTCAGCAATATTAAACAACTATGTGCCAGATACCCAGACAATCAATTTTACCAGGTGAATAAAATCCCTGCCCAAGCCAGTACACATAGCCTTCCAGTTAGCTAGTGCAGCCTTACTGTAAACAATGTAAAATTTTCATCAGTTTTTTTGAAATGCCAAAAAATAGTTCTCAGGCCTTATTACTGTTGTCATTGGTTTGAGTCTTGGAATATCAAAGGCAAAGTCATTTTTCTAATAAATAGTACTCACTTGACAAATTTTTTATGCTACATCATTGGAATAAATATAAAGAGTAATGAAAACAACTTAATCCAAGGAAAACAATAATTATTACTGTACTTAAAGTCAATTACTTTTACTAATCATAAAGTACCAGGGATATTGCAATAAATTATTTAGCATGTCTCTCAATATCTATTTTTAGCAGAACTCTATTTCAGTTGTGCCAAATAATTCTATATCTTTTTAAAAACATGTCTAAGCCGGGCTCGGTGGCTCAGGCTGTAATCCCGCAACTTTGGGAGGCTGAGGTGAGTGGACTGACTGAGCCCGCGGGTTTGAGACCCGCCCGGGCAACTTGGCGAGACCTCATCTCTACAATAAATTAAAAAATCAGCCAGGCATGGTAGTGCATGCCTGTAATTCCAGCTACTCGGAAGGCTGAGGCGGAAGGATCGCCAGAGCCCAGCAGGTAGAGGCTACTCGGCCACTGCACTCCAGTCTGGGCCACAGAGGGAGACTCCAACTCAAAAAAATAAATAAATAAATAAATAAATAAAAACATGTCCAATGGAGTTGATTAAAGCTGTCCAGTAAAATCAATTAACATCTTATCAATCGTTTGTGCACTAACTTAGATATACTTTACAAAACACTATGATAAATTATGTTACAAAACCCCAGAAGTATTAAACAGCAGTAGTTTCCTTCTCTTAAATGAGAGAATATTTTGAAATCTAAAAGGTATAAAAATAAAGAATATATGGACAAATGTTCTTTTTCCTTTAGCAAGTCAGCAAACCATAGATTTTTAACTTGTTTTCTTAAAATATTATGTGACCATTTTTTTTAAAAAGCACACAAAAAAATAGAGATAAAAGTAAAAATTCAGCCGGGCTCGGTGGCTCAGCCTGTAATCCCGCGCCTTTGGGAGGCTGAGGAGAGTGGATTGCCTGAGCTTGCAGGTTCGAGACCCGCCTGGGCAGTGAGATCTCATCTCTACAATAAATCAAAAAATTGCCGGGTGTGGTAGCACATGCCTGTAATTCTGGCTACTCGGAAGGCTGAGGCGGAAGGATCGCCGGAGCCCCGCAGGTCGAGGCTGCGGTGGCCGGGAGCGGCCACTGCCCTCCAGTCTGGGCGACAGAGTGAGACTCCGACTCAGAAAAAAAAAATTTCCCTAAATCTCAACACCTAGAGCTCATCATTATTAATATTTGGGTGAATACCTTCTTGACATCTGTTCATATTACATAATTCACATACAGGTTTACAAATACATTTTACGTGTGTGGCATCACATAGCAAATGCTACTGCAACCTTTTGTCACTCATCATGTCATGAGTATCTTCTCCTTTCAATAAATATAGACCCATATTATAACATTTACTTATGACTGCAAAATATTCTATTTTATGAAGATTTTAAAATGTGCTTTAGAACGCTCCCCATTATAAACACTTACACTGTTCCAAATTCCCACTGTTATAAGTAACCCTCTGCTATATGGTTTGACGCTTTGTGTACCCTCTAAAATTCATGTGTTGACAACTTAATCTCCAATGAAACAGTGTTGCAAGGCGGAGTCTTTGAGGAGGTGCTGAGGTCATAAGAGCTCTGCCCTCAGGAATGGATTAATGCTGCAACCAAAAGGGCTTGAATGAGTGGGCTCTCTATTGCTCTTGTGCCATGAGAGGACACAGAGTTCACTCCTCTTGGCTACTCTGCCTTCCACTATGTGAGGGCATAGCAGCGAGGCCCTCATCGGATGCCAGTGTCTTGATCTTGGATTTCCCAGCCTCCAAAACTGTGCAAGAATTTCTGTTCTTTACAAATTACCCAGTCTCAAGCATTCTTCCATAGCAGCACAACATGGACTAAGGCATCCTCTAAAGAACAACCTTGTATATTTTAATTCTTATAAGAATATCACAAAGTTTTGTGAAAGGAGAGCTGCAATTAAAAATAAATAGAGAAGGCACATCAAGGTTAAAATCTTAGAGCTAACTAAAAAATAAATTAATATGCCATTGTACCAAAATAAAAAACCGCTTAATAGTTATACAGTGACTTGTCAATTAGGGATTCTATTGTTTCCCCACTAAATAAAAATCCTTGCTTCGACTACAGAGTACATTACTTCTTTAACTTGAGGCAATCTGATCTGCGGCAATGCAAAGCTTATGTCACAGGGATCCAGGAGCAGGGAAAGTTCTAAGTCTCTCATAGATGAAAAAAGAAAGAAAGAAAACATCTAACAAGAATCATCACCGACTCTCCTCAGAAAAAGAATGGTTCCAATAAATGGAGAAAAAAAGACTTTGGTTCTTGACGTCTATATTTCCTTTGCAACACACTGAGCAGGTTTAGCAATAAACATTCAGAAGCTGATTGGAAGCTAGAATGCCATTACATTATAAGAGGCTGTATCTTTGGAAACCTGAACGGTATTTAGTTCCTAAAAGAGCTTCTTCACAGTTATTTAGGAGTGAGAATTTATTGAGCTATGTCCATGAGGCAATAAATAAGACTAAAGCAATTAGTCAGAAAAGTCCTAATTTGCTTTGCTGAAGAAAAAGAACACAGTGGATTTTCCTCATTCCAGGTCCTTAAACATATATAAATAAATAAGTGAGCCTCCTGTGGTGAGGCCAACAAAGCACACAGCAAATTTCCTCCCTTCATGCAGCAGGATGCTAATGGTACCATTTCCAAAATACTGTGGTGTTGCTTTTAGTAATAAATTTGAAAAGCAGACTTGAATGGTGAATTTTAACATCACCAATGTATATCGGTTTGGCAGGAATAAAATAGAACAGCTGACCACAAAAAAAAAAAGAAAAAAACTATTTTTCTTTTAGGGCTATTGAACACACTACTTTTCCACTTCTAAGTAAATACCTCTGCACATGTTCTGATTTGGGGTTTGACTGACCCACTCACTCTGGCCAAGCATGGCCTCTACCACATAAGCCTACTTCACTCAACCATTTCAGCATTTTGAATTGATAACTGGAAAAGCAAAATGTCTCAGCAGTCACTGCTCTTTCATCTTAGCAAAAAACAGTGTAAATCAAGTTAGTAGATGCTCAAGGAAACGTTATATCTGTTAAAGTTCATCATTTAGGGGAAAATATGAAAAACAATAAACTAAGAGTCAAGAAAACTAATCCATGCTATCAGTTTGAAAAGGAGAGCTGCAACTAGAAATAAATAAATGAAATAGAGAAGGCACATCAAGGATACAATCATAGAGCTAACTAAAAAATACATTAATATGATGTCGTACCAAAATACAAACTCATTTTAACATAACTGTCTGAACTTTAATATATCACTTAACATCTCTATGTCTTTCCTGTTTTCTAAAGACAATTCAGGTCCTAGCTATTATGAGGGGAAAATGAGATAAATATATATTGAAAGTGTTAAATAAATGAGGGCTAACACATTTATTGAGTAACTCCCGTACACAAGGTACTGGGGTCACTTTAATTGCTGAACCATGGTTTGTTTCATTACAGTTCAGACTCCAATGAATCATTCAAGAGCATTAGGCAGTGCTGCCACTGATGAATACTATCAATACTACCAAACAGCTAAGTCCTCAGCCAGATGAAACACACCCCAAAGCCATCTGCAACTCATTCCATCTGAGTGGAGCACTGGCTAAAGGAGTCAGTTCCAAGATTGTATCAGTTCCTAATCTTCTTATGGTAGGAAAGAAGGCAGAAAGAATCAGCTCAGATCTGATTAGAATCTACTTAGAGATGACAACACACCAGAAGTTCCAAAACCCTCAACAGATTCTCAAGATGAAGTTCTTACAACTTCTCACATTCCACCAATAACTATTAAAGAACATGTCAGACATCAAAACCCCAGCTTTCTTTGGAGAATTCATATGTGATGGATATATTACAGTTAATGTTATTATTCGTAACAACTGTGCCTCCAAAATCTTAGTAATTGTTAAAAAAAAAAAGCCAATAGACCAGCTACAAAACTCCCAGGCATCATGTGTTAAAAGCAACTGCTCAGCCGGGCTCGGTGGCTCAGCCTGTAATCCCACACCTTTGGGAGGCTGAGGTGAGTGAATTGCCTGAGCCCGCGGGTTCGAGACCTACCTGGGCAGCGAGACCTCATCTCTACAATAAATCAAAAAATCAGCTGGGTGTGGTAGCGCATGCCTGTAATTCCAGCTACTTGGAAGGCTGAGGCAGAAGGATCGCCGGAGCCCAGCAGGTCGAGGCTGCAGTGGCCAGGAGCGGCCACTGCACTCCAGTCTGGGCGACAGAGTGAGACTCCAACTCAAAAAAAAATAAAAAAGCAACTGCTCTAGATTTTTGGAATTAGCACAATCTAGCCTGAGGACATCATGGTCATGGAGATCATGATATGAGACTAATGCCTCATGTAGGGAACATATTGTTACTAATCCTAAAAGACAGATCTAGACTTTATCCATATAGTCAACGTTACTATATCCGTAACACTCCATTCAGAGAAGAATTCCATTGCTAGCCTTGAAAAAAGACTACTAAAAACTGAAGAATTTTATTAAAACAATGAAAATAACATAACTATCATCTTAATCAGAAACTAAGTATTTCAAAGGTATTTTATCATACAATGTCTAAGTGCTCAAAAGACAGCATAACTAGACAGATTTTTTAAGTGCAAGAAACCAAGTAACATGTTCTGAAACAGAACAGATTTTTAATTGGTTAAGATGAAGAAAACAAAGTTGGAACTCCCCCATACTACCTTCATTATTTCTGTCTACATAAATAATCCAAACTCTTATTGACATCATGGTGGCACGAGAAACAAATTATGAGATAATATAGCAGTTGTAATAGAAAGTTTGTTTCAATAATTAATTTGATATAGTTTAATGTTAGTTTTATGACTAAAGATACATACTTAAAATTACAAATGAGAATAATGGAGCTATAATCATATTACACATGATGATTATTGCTGCATCTGTGTCCCCTTGATTAGCTACAAAGATTAAACGGCTTTTCACTTTTTCCTAGAACACAGTACTCTTCAACTCAAATCTCATCTTGTAATATTGAAATTTAAAATCTCTAATGTCAAACTTTACAATGTACAACTGTAAAATCATTACTATCCATGTAATAGGAAAAAGACTGCAAACCTTCTGTATTTTTCATATTAGCCAATATTGCCTTTAAAAAAAATTAGGCACTTATTTCATACCTTTACAAACTCTAAGTAGTCAGTGTTGGTTCTTTCTCCACCAAGTCTAACAGGAACTAGAATGATTACAGCTTTGTCATCTGCATTTTCAGATGTCATGGAGGCACTCTGTTTATCAATCACATCAGAATTGTAAACTGAGAAAAACAATAAAAATCTATTAAATTTTATAAAATCAACTTTCAGAAACACTTTTACCCAAATTTTCCCTCCTCCTCTCCAGTGACCAGTCATCTGATCTCTGACATCATGGCCGAGGTCTCAAGTTAAAAATACCTGCTTCATATAGATATTCAACAAATGTTTACTGAGTAGCTACTATAGACACTGGGGCTTCAGCAGTAGGCAAAACAGAAAAATTCCTGCCCTCCCTGAGCACACACTCCAGTAGGAGAAAAGAGACAATAAATAAGTAAACTATAAGAAACATGAGATGTTGACAGGTGTTCTGAAGTAAAACAAAGGGAGGATGGTGGCCAGAAAATACTGAAAGGGGAGGCAATTTAAAATAAGGTAGTCAGGAAAGATCTTATAAGAAACATTTGAGCCAAGACTAAAAGAAAGAAACCAGGAATGCAGATACCTGGGGGGAAAGCATTCAGGTTAAAAAATCAGCAAGTGACCAGGCTTGGCAGCTAAGCCTGTAATCCCAGCACTTTGGGAGGCCAAGGTGAGTGGATTGCCTAAGCCCGTGGGTTCAAGACCAGCTCGGGCAACTTGGCGAGAGCTCCTATCTACAATAAAAAATGAAAAAAATTAGCTGGGCGTGGTAGCGCATGCCAGTGGTTCCAGGCACTTGGAAGGCTGAGGCAGAAGGACTGTCGGAGCCTAGCAAATTGATGCTGGGGTGGTCATGAGTGTGCCCCTGCACTCCAGCCTAGATGATGGAGTGAGCCTCCAACAATACAACAACAACAAAACAAAAGATAAATAAGTGCAATTTCCCTAAGGTGGAAGCATACCTAGCATGTTCCAAGAACAAGAGGCCAGGGCCTCTGGAGAGAAGCAAGCAAGGGGTACATACGGTAGGAGCAAATAAGGTTAGAAGATAAAGTTACAGTTAGAGGGGAGAATGAAGACAGGTTATGTGAACGCTTGAAAGTCATTGTAAAGGCCAGTTTTTGAGTAAGATGGGAAGCCACTGAAGAGTTTTTTTTAGGGATGTCCCAATCTGACCTACACTTATTTAGCAGCCTGGTTCCTGTGTTGATAAAAGACTACAGGGGCAAGGGCTGAAGCACACAGAACAGTCAGAAAGCCTTTGCAGTTATCCAGCAAGAAATGATAGTGGCTTTAACAATGGCAGTAATTGTGAAGATAGAAAATGTCATGGGATAATCATGTGGAAGCAGTGGAAAGTGATCAGTTCATATATCTGAAGATTAAAGACTTGCTATGAAACGTAAAATATGAGAAAAAAATTAAGTCACAGGTGATTAGAAGGGTTTTGGTGTAAGCAGACTAAGAGAGTTGCCATTTGCAAAGACATGGAAGACTGGAGAAGAGGAAAATAGAGGAGGGAGAATTGGGAATTCAGTTTCAGACATGATAAGTTTGAGATACTCGTTAGGAATGTAAGTAGAGGGGTTGAGCAGACAGTTAAGGACATATAAAACTGAAAAGAGGACCAGGTGGGACCCATAAATATGGAAGCTACCAGCATACAGATGGCATTGTAAAGCCATGAGACTGGGTGAATTCAAATCAGCGCAGACAGGAAAAGAGATGAGGTCCAAAGGCTGGCTGAGCACTAAAACACCAACAATTTCAGAGATCAAAGGGATGAGGAAGACCCAACAAAGGAGACTGTGAAGGAGTGGATGCGAAAGTAAATAGAAAGTAAACAAAATGTTATAAGGAGGAGGGGGAAGTGGTCAACTGTGTCAATGCTGCTGACAGACTGTGTGACATGAGGACTGAGAAGTAACTGCTGGGTTTAGGTAGATGAAATTGATTTTGATCAAGCAGTTTTGGTAGAGTGGTGGGTAGGACAGCCTAAGTGCAACAGTTCAAGAAAAAACAGGAGGATTCAGTGGAAGAAAATATAGACAAAATTTTATTTTGTTCAAGTTAGTTTTATTCAGAACTTACTTTATAAGGCAGGAATGGAAAATCAAATGCCACATGGGCTTATCTATAAGTGGGAGCTAAACTAAAGAACTGCAAAGGCATACAAAATGGCATAATGGACACCAAAGACTCAGAAGGGGGAGTGGAGGGTAGAGATGAAAAATCACCTATCAGGTACAATGTGCACAAGTGAGGGTGGAGGCCATGCTTAAAACCCAGACTTCTTTGCCACTGTACACTGCATCGAAGTTAGAGATAGGATCTACCCTAAGTCAATGAGAATGAAGAACAGAGGACAGGTTGCAGGAATATTTTTTAAAGTGTAATTGGTATGCTTTTGTTGACTGGCTAGATAGAAGCAATGACAAAGCAGTCAAGAATGAGCGTGTTCTACCTTGAGCATGCATGTGGAAATGCCACTATTAGTCAGGAGAAAGCTGAAAGAGAAAAAGGGTGGGACAGAGGTAAAAAGCAAGTTTAGTTTTAAATACGCTGAATTAGTTGTAGAACAACTAGGTGGAGATATTTGAAGCGTAGCAGAAAATATGAGTTACTTTATACCAACTCAGGCAGAATTAGAAATGCAGTTTTTAGAGTCCTAGTGTTTAGTACATAATCACAAGTATTCATGCAATTACAAAACAAGAGAACACAGAATAGAAAAGGAGAAAATAATGAAATCTTTAAAAATGCTAATGAACGTTTACTTTTAAAGTATGAGTGAAGGCAAAAGGGAAAAAAATCACTGACAGGATTTGGTTACACTTACCTCCTAATCCCACAGTCTACCAAAAGTACACAAATATAAATTCTCTTTTTAGGATTCTAGAACCACTTCAAATTACACGAGACATTTATATAACAAGGAATTTTGCATTGTTTGCTGTTTAATTAAGTGGATGTAACAAATAAAGATCTAGGCTGACTACCAACAAAAGACAAAAGGCAAATTCATAAGTTTATTTAATGATTACTTATGTAAGTACATCATTAGGCCTAATTAGAACTGTTAACACAGGAAATTTTATTTGCAAGACTTTCTACCTGAAAAACAAACAGTACCTGCAAAACTTATATACGCCTCTGAAAATATACAACTTTCATTTTCGTATGGTTATATATGGCTATCAGTCTTTCTTGAAAAGAAAATTAACCTTAACAAAAGGCCAAATAAAAATGCATGGATTTTATAACCATTATTTCACACTACAAATATTAGCTGGCAATCAGGGCAATCTTAAGCATTTTGTGGATACTCTTGTGTTAACACATGATTAAAATATATTTTACTTTTCTAAAACACAAACATATTTTCTCATCTTAATAGCATTTCTGTAAAAACTAAACTTAACAGGATGAGGTGGCTGGGGCACTTTTAGTTTATTAAGAATTAAGGTCTCTATTTTATTCCCAATAAAGTTTCAAAATTACTACAGGTTGATCATCCCTAATCTGAAAATCCACAATCCAAAAATGCTACCAAATTCAAAACTTTGTAAATGCTGATGTGATGTCACAAGTGAAAAATTTCACATCTGACCTCATATGACAGGTTGTAGTCAAAACTTTGTTTCAAGTACAAAATTATCTAAAATAGTACATAAAATTATCTCCAGGCTATGTGTATAACGTGTGTATGAAACATAACTGAATTTCATGCTTAGACTTAGGTCCCATCCCAAGATCTCTCACTATATATATATATGCAAATATTGAAAAGTCAAAAAAAATCCAAATATCGAAATACTTCTGGTTCCTAGCATTTGGGATAAAAAGACTCAATCTGTATAGATATTGTTCATCATTATGAGATGATTTACTGAGGCACTAGTAAGAAATATATTCTGCCCCTCGTAAGATAAACTAAGAATTTTTTTTCTTTGAAACACATCTCCCAATGAAATGGTACCTGGCACACATCAGCCAAAGTATATAACTACATTGCATTTTCCCGTCTATCCTTTTAAAGTAGTCACTTTAAAGTTTTAGAGTTTTCTTAGAGAATATATTAACATTGCAACTAAAAATTCATAGTAAATACGCAATCAAAAACTACTTACTAAGTGCCCACTATATGTTGGGTGCTATATAAGGACAAAAACATGTAAGATATAGTCCCTATCTTCATAACTACATTTACAGTACAACTTGGAAGTAGGCTAAACATGTAAAACAGATACAAATTAGAATTATATACATTCCTTACCTGTACAATCTTGTGCAACATAAATCGTTAGTCCTTGTAAATCAGGATGTCTCGCTTCTTCAACTGCTTTTCTAAGAAAACAGCAAACATTGTCTTTTAAAATCCAAGCTTACATTTTCTGTTTGGTAATCAAAGATTAGTTTAATAAGAAAAAAAGTCATCATTTTCCTGACTTTACTATTTAATCCATAATATCTGATATTTAAAAACTGTCATCTGAATGTTATTAGAAATCAAGTTAAAATTTTTAAGTTGACTATTAAATTAATCAAAAACATTAAAACATAAGTTATAAAAAAATTATTGGGTATGAAGCTATAAACTCCCCCCCATAAAAAGGATTTTCCTCAACCACTCTTCTAACCAGTGATGATATGACCATGTATTTCAAGGTTTGCCTCATATTAACTTACTTTACTAACTAGGAGTAAATTACTGTGTTTGTCCTCTAGTATACTTATGAAAGTTTTCTTTTTTAAAACAAAATGAGGCTTTTTCCTTCATTCAAAACCTGGAGGCCAGGCACAGTGGCTCACACCTTTAATCCCAGCACTTTGGGAAGCGGAGGAAGAGGACTGCCTAAGCCCAGGGGTTCAAGACCAGCCTGAGCAACTTAGCAAGACCTCATCTCTACAACAAATCAATAAAAATTAGCTGGGCGTGGTGATATACACCTGTAGTTCCAGCTACTTAGAAGGCTGAGGTGAGGGCCGGGCTCGGTGGCTCAGCCTGTAATCCCGCGCCTTGGGAGGCTGAGGTGAGTGAATTGCCTGAGCCCGCGGGTTCGAGACCCGCCCAGGGAACTTGGCAAGACCTCATCTCCACAATAAATCAAGAAAAATTTAGCTGGGCATGGTAGCGCGCGCCCGTAGTTCCAGTTACTTGGAAGGCTGAGGCAGAAGGATCTCCGGAGCCCAGCAGGTCGAGGCTGTGGTGGCCAGGAATGGCCACTGCACTCCAGTTTGGGCGACAGAGTGAGACTCCAACTCCAAAAAAAAAAGAAGGCTGAGGTGGAAGAACTGCTTGAACCCAACAGCCCAGTATGCCACTGCACTCCAGCCTGGGAGACAGTGTGAGACTCCAATTCAAAAAACAAACCTGTGTGACCTGAACAAATGAATTTCCTGATTTCAAGTCTCGAAAACTATAAACAGAACTGCAAACTGAAAATTATCTGAGTATAATGTTCTCAATGATGCATGTGAGTCTTTAATTTAAAATACCCTATCGTTCATGTTCCTATGTACTGTTTTTGTACTATCTGCAAGAATGGGGCAGAAAGCATTTCGGATGGTGGAAATGACATGCTTATGATTATGCTTTTATAAATGTCATACCAAGTTGGAATTGACATTATTATTAGCAATCCAATTAATAACATTCAGCAAATACTTTTCAATTGTAAGCATCTAGTCTATAAAATATAGAAACATGTTAATATGAAAAGTGCTTTGCAATTCTTTCAAATGTATATTATTTTAAATGGAGTAAATTTACCATAATACGAGTTATACTATACTTAGATGACATATTAATGGTTTAGTTTATAATAACAATAGAACACACACAAATAATTTTTTTTTTAATTTAAGAAACTTCCAAATAAATGGCACATAAAAGCTGAAGTGTAGTAATATTTGACTTTTGACTTTTTTCTAACTACCCTGAATGTCACAGACCCTTTACTTTTACTGTGATATAATATTAATAGTCCCATACATTTACAATTCACAAGAACTTGATGTGTGCAAAGAAATGCTGAAAACATCAATTTTAGCTCTTGATATTTCATTACACTATCAGCACATTACAGCCCCCAGGTTACACTATTAAAAAAAAACTAAGCCGGGCTCGGTGGCCCAGCCTGTAAGCCCGTGCCTTGGGAGGCTGAGGTGAGTGGATTGCCTGAGCCCGCGGGTTCGAGACCCACCTGGGCAACTTGGCGAGACCTCATCTCTACAATAAATCAAAAAATTAGCCAGGCGTGGTAGCACGCGCCCGTAGTTCCAGTTACGCAGAAGGCTGAGGCAGAAGGATTGCTGGAGCCCAGCAGGTCGAGGCTGCAATGGCTGCGAGCGGCCACTGCACTTCAGTCTGGGTGACAGAGTGAGACTCCAACTCAAAAAACAAACAAACAAGCAAACAAACAAACAAATTAAAACTATGATGCTTTGCATGTCCCAAGGTTGAAAGAAATGTTAGTTTTTAGAACATTTCAATGAGGTATTCTAATGAAAACCTGTAGAAAGAGACCTGGGATATCTGTTCCTATGAGCAAGAGAAGAAAAATTTGTCAGTAGATAAATTAACTAGAATCATAGTATGTCTTCTGTTTTTCTTATCAGCAAGTGAAAGCTCCTTCTAACCATCCTCATACAGTTAAATCTTAAAAGCTCCAATTACATACACACATTACAAAAATCAGTATCTCTTGATCCTATGGACCTCTGTCACAATATGAAAGATTTTAAAACAATTTTACCTTAAAATGTGAGCAACCACAGCTGGTCCATACCAATCCCCTGCTTTTTTCCCAGACTTCTTTCCATATTCTATTAGTTTATGTAAGCCAAAGAGAGCCAATGGGGAATCACCAAACCAAGAGATGATTTTTCTGTGATACATCTCATTTCGCATTTCATGATCATCAGAATATTTCCCAATCGTTTCCTTCAGAGAAATTGTTGAGGTTTTGAGCTCTCTTTCCCCTGAAAGCGATGCTTCAAATGACGCAGTAAATTTTTTTACAGTGTGGGAAGTCCATGACTCAGAGTCTGAATTTTCAATATTCAAAGCATCAGGCCAGGTCCAAGCTATAGTAGTTCCAAAGCAAGGTGTTCAGATCGTTTAAACAGCTAGACTTTAACAATTCTACTAAAGTAAGTCTACAATATTTAAAGTCATATAGGTTAATAAACAAAGACAGTAAACTCAAAAATAGACAAATATGTAGAAATAGAAAGTAGAGTAATGATTGCTTATGGAGAGATATTGGAAATGGCTGCTAATAGGTATAAAGTTTCTACTGGAGATGAAAATGTTCTAAAATCAGACTATGGTGATGATTACAGAACTCTGTAAATATACTAAGAACCATTAAATTTTTCACTTTAAATGAGTTTATGAATTTATGCATGTAGATTATATCTCAATAAAACTGCTTAAAAAACAAAAAAACAGGCAGAGAAAATATGCCAACATATCAATGATCTTTAATGTGAGTGGTAATATTATCTCTGGACTTTTGTATAGTTTCCAAATTTCTAAAATAGGAGTGTATCACATATACTCAGGGAAAAAATTACAAAAATAAAAGATAAAAGAAAAAAATAGAAAACTTGAGTACAAATGGACAATTCTATAATATGTTCTTTTTTCTTTTCTTTGACAGTGCTTAGATTCCATTATCAGACATCTAGTCTGACTACTCAAAGACACAATAAATATATTTACTAACATTTATAGTACTCATGAAAGGGTATCTTCAGAAAGTGGATTTTGTTTTGATTAGATAGAACAGAAGTCTGACTATTAAAATTTTAAATTTTTTTAAAACATTTTTTCTAGTATATTCCTTTAGAATAACTTAATCATTATAAAGTAATGCTAATTCTCTAATAAAGAATTAATAAATAAAGTCATCAAAGATATCAAAATATCAAATATATATATACATCACTGCTCTTAATGAGACAATCTCCTAACACGCACGTAATTTTAAGTTAACAAAATAAGTCATAGATTCAGAGATTTAGTGTAGACTGAAAAATATTCCAATCCTTGTTCATGATTGCATAAGAATACAAAGTCATCCCAGAAAACTAGTTTAAGAATCACTTTAAAAATTATTTAAATAAAAGCACCAATTTGTACACCAATCTTCAATAAACATTCTCTCTAAATAATCTCATCAATCTACAGAAGGGTTATTAAATATATGCCAAGCATAGCAGGGATATTGTCTAACACTTTTAAAAATCTGATAAAATGTTTAGTAATAATCAGATATGATCTCATAATGGTAAATGAAAATCTTCCTGCAACGTACACATTATTAAAAATGGACTAATAAAAAGATGACATATTAGGGGAAAAAAGTAAGTTAGGTAACAACGATATTTTTGAGTATCTAAAAGATTAAGCATGATGACCTTATTCAGAATACATCAATCAATTTAATATTTAATTATAATTATACTTATAAAAATAAGGCCGGGCTCGGTGGCTCAGCCTGTAATCCCGCACTTTGGGAGGCTGAGGTGAGTGGATTGCCTAAGCCCGTGGGTTCGAGACCCGCCTGGGCAACTTGGCGAGACCTCATCTCTACAACAAATCAAAAATTAGCCTGGTATGGTAGCGTGCGCCTGTAGTTCCCGCTACACGGAAGGCTGAGGCAGAAGGATCGCCAGAGCCCAGGAGGTCGATGCTGCGGTGGCCAGGAGCGGCTACTGCATTCCAGTCTGGGTGACAGAGTGAGACTTCAACTCAAAGAAAAAAAAGAACGATAAAAATAATTTTTAACCATTACTGACATGTAGAAAGAAAATTTTAAAATCAAGTATTAAAAACTCTTAAGATTTTAAAAAGCACTAACTATACACCCAACATCGTGCTATTGGTCTGCCCAGGACTTAACAAACTAAAAATAATTCAAAGTTCAACCAAAAGTGAAAATATAATAACAACAACAATAAAATCTAACAGTTTTAAAAATTGAACTAACTTATCTCATGGTGGTGACATAGAATAGCAAGTATGTTTAGGTATTTTTAAAAGGAGAATCATGAAAGTTTACATATAAGTCACATCTGGCCCAGTTCAATAAAAATGTAATAAGCTAAAACATTAGAGAATCAAAAAATTAAGCTTGGCAAATTTCATGCAGTTTGTACGCTGGAGTTCAAAATGAAAAACAACAACCAAAAAAACCCTCAAAAAACAAAAACAGAGATTTGATTTACCTCTACCAAGAAAGTGTAGTACTAATCCTTGAGCCAAGAGCATCTGGCCAGTTCTCAACGTACAGCCCCAGCCACAGTCTGTTGTCAAAGCTGAGCCTTCTAGTTGAGGAAATTCTTCCCTGTAGGTCAGCCATATTCTAGAAATGAAATCCTTACGAAATTCTTCTACACTTCCCGCAATGACATGATCTTCTATTGTAACTCCTGATCTTGCAGGTAACATTTTATTTTCATCTACAAAATAAACATACAGTCTAAAGATAACCAAGAAAAAGTTATAATGATAATACATTACCATTACTGTCTTAAGTTGTGGAGTATGTCACAATCTTTCCACTTTTCTCTAATTTAACAGAAAGATAAATCTTATTCTGCCTAATTGGGCTGTTATGAAAATCAAATGAGAATGAATGCAGAATTATTTTATACAGTCTAGAGGCAAATAATATAAGGTATTATCAATAATACTGCTGTTAAAATAATATCCTATATTTTATCCATAATTAACTCTGATGAGGGGATAACACTATCTTCTCTGTTTTCTTCATTTGGCTCAGAATATACACATTAGAGCTCTCTAAAATGTGATTTGCAAATAAAATGTCATGATTTGTTAATATGCAAAAACATATATAATCATATAAGCTAGTTCTTAAAATAAATAAAATATACATACTGTACTGTCATGAATATTAATAAATTATAAAATAAAAATGAATAAGCTAAAGAGTAAAAATATAAGATTCTTAAAATATAGTTATCCTTTCGTGTTCAAATATGATTTTTCAAAACTTGTTGCCACTCACATATATCATTTTTAAAGACTTTTCCAAGTGGCTGGTATTTTTCAGATTTCTAAGAAAGAAATGAATTCCAAGCAAAATAAAATGCAACCCACACAAAAGACAAAGAGCTGGTCTTTAAAAAAGGGGGGGGAGTCGGGCTCGGTAGCTCAGCCTGTAATCCCGTGCCTTTGGGAGGCTGAGGTGAGTGTACTGCCTGAGCCCGCGGGTTCGTGACCCACCTGAGCAACTTGGCGAGACCTCATCTCTACAATATATCAAAAAATCAGCCGGTCGTGGTAGCGCATGCCTGTAATTCCGGCTATTCGGAAGGCTGAGGCAGAAGGATCACCGAAGCCCAGCAGGTTGAGGCTGTGGTGGCCAGGAGCGGCCACTGCACTCCAGTCTGGGCGACAGAGTGAGACTCCAACTCAAAAAAAAATTTAAAAATTAAAAAATAAAAAAGGGGGGGACAGTTTCAAAATACTTGAAGAGAAAATCTTCATATCTTAAAATAAAGTAAATTTCTTAAGCAGATCACAAAAAAAGCAGTAACCATTTAAGAGCTAAAAAAGTTAACTATACAATATTAAAAATTAAGAACTATATTCTTAAAAAGACACCATTGTGAAAAAGCAACTAATGGAGTAAGTGAAGACATTTCCTACAGGTATTTGCAAAGAAGAATTCACATACAGAACATACAAAGAAAATCTAGGAATCCATTTGTAAAAACACAGATAATCTAAAAGAAGCCACAGTCGATGGCCAATAAGTACATTAAAATATCCTCAATTGTAACAGTTATCAGAGAAATGCAGATCAAAATTAAAATACGTCTTTAATAAAAAGGCAAAAAATACCAGTATTGGTGAGATGAGAGCAAGCAGAATTCTCATACATACCTAGTAGAAATATAAATTGGCACAACTACTTTGTAAAACTGTTGGTAGTATATACTGAAGCTGAACATACCGATTCAATTATATCCCTGAGAATATATGCCAAATGAAAATTCACACAAATGTTCATCAAAGCACAAGTACTAGGATATTCACAGCAGAGTTCTCAGCCAAAGATAAAAAGTATTCAAATGACCACTAAGAGTAAAGTAAATAAAGTATAGCACATTCTCACGATGAAATACTCATAGAAACATAAAAATATCCAGCTCCTAACAAGGTAAATAATACAATGTCTGGCAATCAATCAAGAATTACTAGGTGTGCAAAGAGGCAGAAAAACACTAATCAAAATGAGAATATTCAATCAATCAAAACTGACCTAGAACATAAAAACTAGAATTAGCAAATAAGAATGTTAAAAATTATTACAAATATATTCCATATATTCAAAAAGTAGAGACATAAAAGATTTTTTTTAATATGGGGTTTCTAGATGTGAAAATTACATCACCCAAGATGAAAATCATACTGACTAGGAGTTATGACAGATTAGACTTTGCTGAGGAAAAGAGTGGTAAACTTGAACACACAGCAATAAGAACTAACCAAAACAAAACACAGAGAGGGAAAAACTTTTTTTTAATAAAAGACCACCAACGAGTTGTGGCACAATTTCATGCACACTAATACATAAGTAATTGGCGTTCCAGAAGAAGAGGAAAGAAAAAATACTTAAAGACAAAGTGGCTTTAAAAAATGAAAATTTGATAAAAACTATGAAACAACAGCTCCAAGAAGTCCAACAAAAACACAAGAAACATGAAGAAAACCACACCAAGGGGCATCATAACCAATCTGTACAAAAACAGTGATAAAAAGAAAAATCTTAAAAAGCAGTCAAGAAAAAAAGACTCACTATGCACAAAGAAAGACAAAGATTATATTAGATTTCTCATTGTAAACAAAACAAACAAGAAGATAGTGAAGCAACATCTTTAAATTACTGGGGGAAAAAAGCATCAACCCATAATTCCACATCCAGCAAAAATATCTTTCAAAAATAAAGCCAAAATAAGGATTTTGCTTTTTCAGAAATACAAAAGTTGGAAGAATACATTACTAGCAGACCTGTACTACAGAAGACTTTTTTTTTTTTTTGAGTCGAAGTCTCACTCCATCGCCCAGGTTGGAGTGCAGTGGCACACTCACAGCCACCGCAGCCTCAACCTGCTGGGCTCAGGCGATCCTTCTACCTCAGACTTCCAAGTAGTTGGAACCACAGGGGTGTGCCTGGCTTACAAGAAGTCTTAAAGGAAGTCCTTCAGACAGAAGGAAAATAATATCAGATGGAAATATGGTATACATTCCATAGGACATTGCTATTATTTTTGTTGAACTAGTCAAATATCCTGTAAAGAGGTTATCATTTTTGGTGTCCTTCATTTTTTTATATGAATTCATATTTCCATCTGGTATGTGAATTGGTATGACATCACTGAAAAGTAGACTGTGATAAGTTAGAAGTATATACTCTAAGCCTTAAAGTAGTCACAATAATACAATAAAAAGTTACAGCCAATAAGTCAACAAAAGAGGTAAAATGAAATCACTAAAAATAATCCAAAAGCAGGAGAAAAAAGGAACAAAGAACAGATTTAACAAATGGAAAGCAAATAATGAGATGATACACTTAAGCCTAACTTTATCAATAATCATATTAAATGTAAATAGCTTAAATACCTTAATTTAAAAGGCAGACTATTGGATTAAATAAAAAAATCAAGACCCAACTAGGTACTTCCTGTAAGAAACATACTTTAAATATAAAGACACTAATAAATGAAGTGCAAAAAATGAAAAATGATATACCATGCAATCCTAAGCAAAAGAAAGCTGAAGTGGTTATATTGTCTTCTTTACAGATAGCTCAAATATCTTGTTAAAAAAATTAAAATTTTGGTATTTGGTCAAGACAATACTTACCATATGGATGGAAGGGTCATATGGATGTATATACTCTATACCTTGTCATAACCGTGCACAGCATGACTTATATTGAGAAGGAAAAAGTATATAATAGAAGAAGAGGTGCTCATAGCTCAGAAAGACAGCAATATAAATTTAAAAGCTTGAGAGACAAGAACAGATTTAGCATTGCTACAACAATCTAATTTTTACAACCATAGTATTTTTGTCATTGTTGTTGTTTTTTTGAGTTGGAGTCTCACTCTGTCGCCCAGGCTGGAGTGCAGTGGCACGCTCACAGCCACCGCAGCCTTGACCTGCTGGGCTCAGGAGATCCTTTCGCCTCAGCCTTTCGAGTAGCTGGAACTATAGGTGGGTGCCACCATGCCTGGCTAATTTTTTGATTTATTATAGAGACGAGGTCTCACCAAGTTGCCCAAGCTGGTCTCGAACCTCTGAGCACAGGCTCTAGCCTTGGCCTCCCAAAGCACTGGGAGGCTTTAATCAGAGGCTTGAACCACCACGCCTGGCCAGACAACCATGTTTTAATATTACTAGAAATTAAATAATAGAGACAGAATCAAGTTTAAGAATCTTACACTTAATCATTATGAATTAATTCATTGTAGATGACTCAGAGGATGATGATATAAAACCACTGTGGCCGAAAGTCAGCATCTTCTAAGCACTTAAACCTGTGAGGTATGTTAGTCTTCAAACAGAAAGGAAAATGAAATGAACGAAACTACCTATCAGATAAATGCCACAGAGAATGAGATGAGTAACTCTAGCTAAAGTAACTTCACTAAAATCTTATCAGAATAAAAGTCACTACTAAAAAATTTCAATAAAATAGAAAAAGATATTAAAGAATCAAGAATTAAAGTAGGCATATGATTCAGTGAGAAATAGACTGCAGGGCAACCCTTC
>NW_007254597.1:274260-286244 GCF_000164805.1 Carlito syrichta | reverse complement strand
AAAAGAAATAGACATCAAATATTAATATGAATTCACACCTTTATAAAGAAAACACTACAAATATTTATCCGTTCTGGCTCTGTTCACGAAATGGCATGGGGCAATGCCATCCCCACAATGCACCCTGTGCTCAGATTATAATCTCACACTATTTTTCTGCTAAAAAAAAAAAATAGGGGCTGGAGATGATGTCTCACGCCTATAATCCCAGCACTTTGGGAGGCCCAGGTGAGATGACTGCTTGAGCCCAGGAGTTCAAGACCAGCCCAAGTAATATAGTGAGACCTTGTCTCTACAGAAAAATCAAATAAATTAGCCAGGTGTGGCAGCACATGTCTATAGTCCCAGCTACACGGGAGGCTGAGGCACAAAGACCACCCGAGCCCACAAGTTCTATGCTGCAGTGAGCTGTGACTGTGCCACTGCACCCTATTCTGGATGACAAAATCAGCCTCCAACTCAAAGAAAAAAACAGGCCTCACTGGGAAATGGCTAATTTCCTATCTGATACTGAAAAGTACAAAGTGGGTCTGAACACTTTGTTACAGAGGAAAGCAGGATGTTTCCAAAAATTCATCTGGTTTTGTTGAAAGATACAGAAGCCAATCTCAAAGGACCTTCCACTGGTCAAAACCAAGATGATTTGAGCATCAAAAGGAGATTACTGGCTGAGATCAACCAGTATACAGTAAATCTCAAAAGCCGTGAGCCCGTATTTACAAAGAGAAAATGCCGGCATTAAAATATCTTAAATGAGGTAAACAGATTATATTCCAGTTGAGGCAACAAAGAAAGCCGACAAGACAGGGCAATAATCTCAGGACATGTGTTAAGAACTAGAAATACACCCAAGTGATATTAACTATAGGATTCATAAATCTTTATAGATTCTG
The DNA here is from genome assembly GCF_000164805.1 of Carlito syrichta. Taxonomy (NCBI): domain Eukaryota; kingdom Metazoa; phylum Chordata; class Mammalia; order Primates; family Tarsiidae; genus Carlito; species Carlito syrichta. Next base: position 285,351 of record NW_007254597.1, on the reverse strand, counting down.
CGTTGGTATACCCACAGAAGAGGAAAATTAGTCCCCCATAATCACAGACCCTGATGTCAAGTATCCTAAAAGTTTAAAAATTCCACTAGGGCCGGGTCCTGTGGCTCAGCCTGTATTTCCAGCACTTTGGGAGGCTTTGCCTAGCCCACGGGTTCGAGACCAGCCTGGGCAACTTGGCAAGACCTCATCTTTAAAATACATCAAAAATTAGCCAGGCATGGTAACGCATGCCTGTAATTCCAGCTACTTGAAAGGCTGAGGCAAAAGGATCACTGGCGCCCGACTCAAAACAAATTAAAAAAAAAAAATTCCACAAGCAAGAATATGCTTAATATAGTACTCCCTCAAAGTCATACTCGCCTTTGTTCTTCTGACAATATTCCAGGTTCCCTTATCTCTTTTACTGTGACTCCTCTTGTTTTATACTTTACTCTGCTTACTGTCACTATTTCCTTTTCTTTTCTTTATTGTTTCATTTTAGATTCAAGGGGTACACGCACAGATTTGTTACACTGGTACATTGTATGATGATGAGGTTTGGGCTTCTCCTGAATCTGTCATCCAAATAGCGAGCATGGTACCCAACAGGTAGTTTTCAACCCTTATCCCTCCCTTCCTCCCCTCTTTAAGAGTCCCTAGTGTCTGTTGTTCCCATCCTTATGCCTCTATGTATCCAATGTTTAGCTCCCACTCATAAGTGAAAATATGTGGCATTCAGTTTTCTGTTTCTGTGTTCATTCACTTGGAATAACGGCCTCCAGCTGCATCCAAGTTGCTGCAAAGGACATGATTTTGTGCTGTTTTATGGCTGTGTGGTATTCCATGATGTGTGTGCACTACAGTTTCTTTATCCAATCCACCATTGATGGGCACCTAGGTTGGTTCCATGTTTTTTGCTCAATACTAGTGCAATAAATATACAAGTGTTGGTGTCTTTTTGGTAAAACAATTTATGCTTCTTTGGGTATATAACCAGTAGTGGGATTGCCGGGTCAAATGATAAGTCTGTTTTTAGTTCTTTGAGAAATCACAAACTGCTTTCCACAGAGGCTGAACTAGCTTACATTCCCACCAACAATATATAAGTGCTCCCTTTTTTATTTGAATTACCCTTCCTGTTTTCAAAATTATACTTGATTCACTTAAATTTCTGTGCTTTTAAGTACAAGGGCCTCCCTCCTGTGGCTACTAAAACAATTTCTGGAAATGTGTAAGAGGTGGCGTTGGTTTATACTCATCAGAAAAAGAAAATGAAAAAAAAAAAAAAAAGTAAGAAAGAAAAAGGAAAAAAAATCCATCAGGCGTGATGACTCATATCTGTAATCCCAGCAGGGGAGGCTGAGGAAGGAGGATTGCTTAAGCCCAGGAATTCAAAACCAGCCTAGACAATACAAAGAGACTTCATCTCTATAAAAATTTTTTTAAAAATTAGCTGGGTGTGGTGGTGTGTGCCTGTAGTGCCAGCTACTCAGGAGACTGAAGCAGAAGGATCACCTGAGCCCAAGAGGTCGAAGCTGCAGTGAGCCATGATTGTGCCACTGTACTCCTCCATCAAGAGTGACAGAGTAAGATTCCCAACTAAAAAAAAAAAGGAAGACCAAGAAAAAGAGAATCCATAGAATAGATGATAAGAACAGAAACATGATATTCTTCTATCTAATGGAAAATTCTCCTTTCCTTCCTGCATACAGATATTTTTAGTGAACAGCAAATATGATCTTTCCAAAAAATTCTGAGAATATAGCCTCATTTCCACAATAATACAAGAATATACTACATGCATTGCTTATAATGGCAAAAACACTAAAAAGCAATCCAAACGTTTACCAATGGTAGAATGAATCCTCTGTGGCAAGTTATACAGTGGAAGATCACACAGCAGTAAAGGTAAACTTGAACTCTATACATGGACAAACCTCAAAAACACAACTTTGAAAACTGTAAGCAAGCCACAGAAACAAAATATAGCTTGATTCCATTTACCAAAATGTAAAACCTGGGAAACATGAAGCAATCGAAAACACAGCAGAGAGAAGGGGTTCTGGCATAGGGAGGGATACAACTGAGTAAAAGCACACAGAGATTTAAGAATTATGCATAAATGTTGTATTTCTCATGTGAAGTACAGTTTTTTCACTAATCTTGAAAGTGTACATACATACAAGTTTGTATCTCCTTCTCTATGTATGAATAATTCATAATTTTGAAGTGTTTAAAAATTTGAAATAACTAAAATTATTAAATTAAAATTAAGTATTTATAATAAATAACACAAAAAAGAAAGTCTTTCCACTGGATTCTTCCTGATCTCTTGAATTTGCTACTAGAAGGAAAGCTAGGTGGCAACAACATGCTGCGGATAGCAGAATGGGAAGGTGGACACCACATGGGTACCAAGGCACCAAATTAAACAAGCTAAGGCCATCCCTACCTCAGGACTTCTGCTTATGTAGGATAATAAATGCCATTATTATTTACGTCATTTTGAAATAGACTTTCTGCTTATTTGCACTCCTTTATGATTTGATCTACCTCTACAGTTTTATAATACCCCACATTGATGCTTCATCACAAATATCATAATGGGATTATTTTTGTAATTGTTTGTTTAATGTGTCTGATCTATCTGGCTGTAAGTTTCTTGAGACCAAAAACTGTGTCTATCATAATTCCAGCAGTAACTCTAGTGCCTGGTACATAGTAAGGTCTCAATAAATCATTCTGGAAAAAAATGAATAACCTTATTCATCTAATCCCCTACCTGTGAATACTTACACAGTTTTCAATTTTTAATTGTTTCAACAAAGCTACAATAAACATTATTGTACATGTGTTCTCCACATATACAGAAAACTTCTCTAGAGTAAACACTTAAAGGTGGAAATGCTGGGTCCTAAGTTGCATGTATTTCCAATTTTTCTAAGTGCTTTCAAATTTCTCACAAAGAGGTTATACCAATTTATCCTTTCACCAGCAGTGTCTGAGTTCCTATTTCTTTATATTTCTTGCTGACACATGATATTATCAAACCTATAAATTTTTACATATCTGATAAGAAATAGTAACCTATTTTAATTTGCATTCCTCTTATTACTAAGATAAGCATTTTCTTATATTTAGCCATCCACGTTTTTACTCTAAAAGCACCAGTTCATTTTATGGGCTCATTTTTCTTGGGTTGTTCATACTTTCCATAGTGATTTATGATTCTTTATTATTCTAGAGACTGATATTTTCTAATACATCTTCACACATGCATACACACAAATATATATACCTATATTATAGGTACATACATACAGAGAAAGAGTGCACACAAATATCTTGTCTCTCTGGCTTGCTTTTAACTGTTATGGTGTCTTTTGTCATAATTTTGTGGTAAAGTCGATTAATATGGTCAGGCTCAGTCTGTAATCCCAGCACTTTGGGAGGCCAAGTCGAGCGGACTGCCTGAGCCTGCATGTTCGAGACCAGCCCAGGTAACTTGGCGAGACCTCGTCTCTACAGTAAATCAAAAATTAGCTGGGTGTGGAAGTTCCAACTACTTGGAAGGCTGAGGCAGAAGGATCGCCGGAGCCCAGCAGGTCGATGCTGGAGTGGTCATGAGTATGCCACTGCACTCCAGCCTGAGCAACAGAGTGAAACTACAACTCAAAAAATTGATTAATATTTCCCCTTATAGACTGTTTTTATATTTTATACAAGAAGTTCTTCTCTACTCCAATATCATAACCATTCACTCTATAAAACAATACAATTTGCGGTTTTGGTATATAACACAGAACCACAGTCAGTAAATGTAGGTTAGCTGCTGTTGATATTACTGCTTTTACTTTTCTATCCTTACCACTCTAGCAAAAATGCTCTCTAAAGAGCATCAGCAATTTATCATTGCCGGATTCCACAGCCTCTTCTCAGGCTATTTCCTGCTCAACCTCCTGTGAGCATTTATACAATGTGTCCAGCTCCTTTTTTCCTGAAAATCTCTTTCCTGTGGTTTCTGTGATAGCATACTATTGTGGTTTGGTCCTATGTATTGCTCTTCTCTTCTCAGTTTAATTCACTGATCCTTCTTCCTCAGTACATCATTAAAGATAGACATTTTCCACTTATACTTTCCATGAATGTGACCTTATCTATTGGCCTACTGGCCTTAAATGCCACCTTGTTGAAAACAAAAACTAACAAATCAATACCCCTGCCCTTCATTTACAAACAGCCTATCTCAAACACCACATGTCCAAATTTAAATTAATTATTTCCTCCTTAAAATCCAAGCTTCCTCTAGTATACCATACTTGGTTACTCACACTACCTGTCATTCAAGATAAGGTCTTTAAGACTTTGTTTCCTCTGTCTCTCAAGACCCAAAATCCAATCATTTGCCAGATACTGTTGATTCTACCTTAAAATATCTCAAATCCAATATCCTCCTTTCCATTTCCACTGCTCTATACCAAAGTCACTGTACCTGCTAACTTTCACTCCTTCTACATCGCCATCAGCTCTTTCTAAAGCATTATATAGAAACACATACTTTCTTTTCATCTACATTACATTTCACTTCTGACACCAAACATATGAAGGTTTTTCCCATGCCAACCAATTTTCCAACTCTCCAGATACCAACTGAGTGTCCTATAATTCAATTATTACACTAACCACCTGAAGTTACCACAGGTAAAGGGCTCAGTCCCATAAGACCAACCTCCACTTCCAGACGCCATCATAGGAAGTAGGTTCCAGGTTGCCCATACTTCCATCCAACTTGGATACAAATCAGTAGTTCCCACTCCTCCCTCCTCAGGTTCGATCATTTCCTACCATGGCTCACAGAACTCAGAGAAGCACTTACATTTTGCTGTTTATTATAAAGGGCATAATAAAGGTTATAGATGAAGAAGTACATAAAGCAAGGTCTAGAAAGGCCCCAAGCACAGGAGCTTCCATTCCCATAGTTGGGGTACACTACCCTCCCTGGAGACAGATGTATTCACAAACCCAGAAGCTCTCCAAACCCCATACTTTAGGGATTATTACGGAGGTTTCATCAAATAGGCATGATCAATTATCAACTCAGTCTCCAGTTCCTTTCCCTTCCCCAGAGGATTGGATGGGGCTGAAAGTTCCAAGCTTCTAATCATGGGCTGGTCTTTCTGGTAACTAGCTCCCATTCAGGAGACTACCAAGGGTCACCTCATCAGGACAAATCACTCAGGAAATTCCAAGGGATTTAGGAGCTCTGTATAAGACTTCCACATCACCTCCATCACTCAGGGAATTACAAGTGTTTTATGAACTGTGTCAGAAACTGGGATCAAAGACCAAACACTAGAACAAAAGATGTTCCTAGCACTCTAACACTTAGGAGATTGCAAGAGTTTTTGGAGGTCTGTGTCAGACACTGGGGACAGAAGTAATATATATATATTTCTTTATTTCACAAGCATATAATTAGTTATGACTATCATGTGTTCCTTCCAGGCATGATCAATGTTTTAGCCAGCAAGTTTTCAACAAAAGATTACCAAAAATAACTAAATAAAATTTGGCATTCTTTGATCAAAAATCTAAGAGAATAATAATAATCGTAGAAATTAAGAAGCCAACTGGGCCAGGCTCAGTGGCTCAGCCTGTCATCCCAGCACTTTGGGAGGCAGAAGCGAGTGGATTACCTGAGCCAGTGGGTTCGAGACCAGCCCAGGCAACTTAGTGAGATCTTGTCTCTACAATAAAAATTTTTAAAAATTAGCCGGGTGGGGCAGCGTAGGTACGGCTACTTGGAAGGTTGGGATGGAGGGATCGCTGGAGCCCAGCAGGTCGACGCTGGGGTGGCTGTGAGCATGCCACTGCACTCCAGCCTGGGCGACGGAGTGAGACTCCAACTAAAAAAAAAAAAAAAAAAAGCCAGATGGGTACCCCAACCCTAAACTTAGTAAACTTACTTGAACCAAAAATTATATGACAGGTAGAAATCCAAAGCTAGCCCCAAGATTTCTGCCAATTCTCCAAAGCTTAAGTTTTCATGGTTCTACATGCTTCTAGCTCCTATAATGATAGTGTTGTCTTTCTCATTCCAGATGTCAAATTCAATCCTTTTCCAAAAACACTTCTCTTACATCAAGGATTTCATGAGCTTAGCTGACTTTAATGAACATCAGGGATGGTAGCAAGAGAGCCTCTTAGTGGACATACAGCCTCCCATCACCTTACTCCCTTTCCCCATACCCCAACTCCTAGTCCAGAACAGAAGAGCCTTCTATTTGTCTCATTCATAGCTCCTATATAATTTCCTTTTCCTCTCTTGAGTTTTCAAAGTATTTATTCAAAAAAATCCCTAAAAAAAATTCTAATAACTTTTTTGAAATTCCTTATATCATAAATATCATTTAGAATGCTTATATATACCAGACACATCACTAAAATACCTATGAAATAGGTATCATTAATACTTAAGGAGATTAAAGAACTTGCCCAAAGTAACAAGTAAAAAGAGCCAAAATTCAAACCCAGACATATCTGACCCCAAAGTCACACTGCTCTTTTTAGCCACACTGCTGTGTCTGTCCACTGCCAGGGAAAGAAGAAGGGAGGGAAGGAAGGAAGGAAGGAAGGAAGGAAGGAAGGAGGGAAGGAGGGAGGGAGGGAGGGAGGGAGGGAGGACTTACCTCTTTAGGACAGTATTCAAGATCCTGCTCCATAATTTGATCCTTTCATAATTATCTCACACCACAGCTAAACCGGACATCTCTCTGTTTCTTGTTTCCTAAATATGCCCTCTAATACCTCACTGCTATTGCTTTCATCATGCCATTCTATCTACCTGAGATGCATCCTTTCTTGATCTATCAACTTCCTACTCAACCTTCAAGATTATTGTGAGAACTCAATGAGTTAATACACGTAAATTACTTAGAATACTGCCTAGCACACTATAAATGCTCAATAAATGTCAGCTGTTATGATTACAAGCCATTTACAGGGATTCAGAAAATTGCTAATAAGTGATATACCAAAATAGGTCAGCCAAAAATAAATAAAAGTCTTGATAATAACACACTTTCACACAGTTCACTTTCCCTTTCTCCTTCTCTTTCTCTCACACACACATACAAAATACAAAACCGAAAAAAGATATATATTAAAAAGGATACCAGTATTAGAGACATAGTTTTGGTTTAAATTTCAGCTCTGCCATTTAATATTTGGTGACCTTGGACAACTTGTTTAACTTCTCAAAACTCCTGCCTTCACATTCATAAAGACAGGGATACAAGCCAGGCTCGGTGGCTCAGCCTGTAATCCCGCGCCTTTGGGAGGCTGAGATGAGTGGATTGCCTGAGCCCACGGGTTCGAGACCCACCTGGGCAACTTGGCGAGACTTCATCTCTACAATAAATCAAAAAATTAGTCAGGTGTGGTAGTGTGCACCTGTAGTTCCAGCTACCTGGAAGGCAGAGGCGGAAGGATCACCAGAGCCCAGCAGGTCGAGGCTGCGGTGGCCGGGAGTGGCCACTGCACTCCAGTCTGGGTGACAGAGTGAGACTCCAAATCAAAAAAAAAAAAAGACAAGGATACTTGAATCTACCTTGCAGATTTGTTATGAGAAGTAAAGGTATTTCCCAAAGAGCATAGCATAGTGCTGGGCACTTGATAAGTGGCATAAATTTTTAAAAGAAAATATAATTATTGAAAGGAGAATATGTAGAAATTCAGAAACATCAAATCAATTTCAGATACTAAAGCATCCTTAAGAATTGAAAAAACTATCATTCTTTATATGAACTATGGTTACTTTTGTTATCTTATAAAGTTATCAGAAAACTTGATAAAGAATATTAATACATCAATTCAAATAACATTTACTTAGTATTCATACCATAAGTCCAAAACTATGGGGGATATAATAAAAGATGACAAGATTCTCAAGTAGTTCTCAAGAAACCCAAACTATATGGTAATATGTCATGTGCTAAACAAAATACAAGTACTTAACAGAAAAATGACAAACTAGGTTAACTTGGAAATAAAATAATAAAAACAGTTACACACTGAATTTCTGCAAAGATTTTTAAATAGTTTACAAATTTAGCACTTACCTTCATATTTAAAATGGTAACATTTTCCAAGCAATAATACAGGGGAATTTCTACTAAAATATGTCTTTGTTTTCAACACCCAACCTAGCGGGGGAGAAAAAGTTTTGTGATTAAAACATTTCTGATTAAAAGGCTAGTAGTATTTTCTTTTATTTAATTTCAAACCATCAATTATTACTTATAGATACGTAATTTTTGCAAAAGTTGCAAAATATAGTATTTGGACAATGAACTAGAAATACAGGCCATTTATGCTACCTCCAAATAAAGTTAATTATTTAACCACACTTAGAAATCTATCCACTTAACAGAGAAAGAAAAAAAGTTTAATTTATTTTCAAACATACCACAACACTCTTCATCAAATTGTCAAAATGTTTTTATGATATAAGCTCTACTACAATTTCCCTGACACCAACCTCTTTTCCCAAAGGCAACAAATGTTATCCATTTCTTGTGTTTCCTTCTATCTTAGATAATTAAAAAGCTTTTAATTATTTTCTTAAAAGTATTTGAATATTCCAGTGAAAATTTTTAGGAAAAAGGTTACACAATAGATAGTGCTCATGATAAAAGCAATCTCTGAAGACTCCTAGGGAAATATAACACCATCATCTCAGACAAATGAGGATGGCTGAGGGTAGTCGGACATCTTCATCCCAATTGTCCACTGCCCAATCCCCAATCTCCAACTTTAGTTCCAAACTCTCATTCTTCCAATTTTCCTCCTCCTAAATTGCCAGCACCTAAAAGGTAATATACTTTTTGGCTTTTCGTGACACCATTAACAGTTCTGAATTTCCTGACAAAAATGCTTGCCCACTACATTCTTGAATATTCTCAAGTATATTAAATTGCTGACTGCTAGTGCAAAGAGTGTCTCCTAAAATGCAGGAGTGCGTAAAGAGAAAGAATCTGAAACTGGGAGTCTAGTCTTAAGTAGACTATCAGACCTTTATATTTAATAGTGCTGCTAAAAAGTTAAGATGGATGGTTTCTATGGACGTGCTCCTTAAGGTACTATAGAAATAAACAGAAATATGTATTTAAAATAAAGATGATGCAAGTCTCTGAATTTGGTACTGAAAGAGAATGGGACATGAAATACACTAATTAGGACTCATTAAACTTCACTGAGATTATTATAAAGTTCTCCAAACTAGTTTCTCTGTGGTCAGTCTTTTCTTACTCTAGCAAATACGACATATCACTGCCAAATTAATCTCCCTATGTCTCAGCTTTGATTAGGTTAATTCTCCTGCTCAAAAAGCATCCTCAATTACTTATTACTTAACAGACTGATTATGAACTTCTTAATCACACTAAAGATATTCTATAATGTGACACAAAGTACCTTAATACAGTAGTGATATTTCCCACTACCCTTCACCTACACTCAAAGTGGGCCTTGCTACTTGGCTCTTGTGATCTCCTTACAAAAATGTGCTCCCCAATATCAACTGATCTAAATCCTACTCCTTCATCCGGATGCTCCTCTAAGCCGTTTTTCACTTTCTCACCTAACTCTGATTCTATTTTCTGAAATGAGAAATTAGTATTTACTGACCACATACTGTATACCAAGAACTAGGCTAGGAGATTCATATACATTATCTTTTAGAAATGTTACTAGTATGGTCCCCCCAAAACCCACAAAGACATGGACACTAAACAGCATGATGCTAAACAACTCCTGGGTCAATGATGAAATCAAAACAGAGATCAAAAGATACTGGAAAAAACTGAAAATGAAGAAACATCTTACCAAAATCTCTGGGACGCCATGAAAGCTGTAGTAAGAGGAGAATTTATATCCCTACAAACACACAAGAAGAAAATGGAAGGATCACAAATTAACAGCCTAACAAGCCACCTAAGGAAGCTGGGAAAGGAAGATGACAAAAACCCGAATTTCAGCAGAAGAATCCAGATCACGAAAATAAAAGCCCAAATCCAGGACATAGAAGACAAAAAGATAATACAAAAAAAAAATCAATGAAACAAAAAGCTGGTTCTTCAAAAGGATAAACAAGATCGATGGTCCCCTAGCTAGACTGACCAAGAAAGAAAGAGAAAAAACCAAAATAAGCACAATCAGAAACACAAAAGATCCAGTCACATCTGACCCTGAAGAAATAAAAAAGATCATTAGAGACGACTACGTACACTTGTATGGAAACAAACTTGAAAACCTGAGGAAATGGAGGACATTCTGATATCACACAACCTGCCTAGGTTGAAACAAGAAGAAATTGAGACCCTAAATAGACCAATAACAATCAAGGAAATCAACTACATAATAAGAAAACTATCTACAAAAAAAGCCCTGGTCCACATGGCTTTCCAGCAGAATTCTACAAGACATTTAAAGAGGAGCTGATACCAATCCTACTGAAGGTATTCCAGGTGATTGAAAAAGATGAAACTCTCCCCAAATCATCTTATGAAGCCAACATCACATTGATACCCAAGCCAGGTAAAGACTGAACAAAGAAAGAGAACTACAGGCCAATATCTTTGATGAACATAGATGCTAAAATTCTCAACAAGATCCTAGCAAACCGGATTCAACAACACATCTCAAAAATCATCCATCATGACCAAGTAGGCTACCTGGGATGCAAGGCTGGTTGAACATTCGTAAAATCATAAATGTAATTAAATACATCAACAGATGTTAAAACAAAAACTACATGATTATATCATTAGATGCAGAAAAAGCTTTTGATAAAATCCAGCACCCCTCCTTGATAAAAACCCTCGAACATCTAGGCATATGGGGAACATACCTCAAAACAGTAAAAGCCATCTATGAGAAACCCACAGCTAGCATACTCCTAAACGGACAAAAATTGGAACCATTTCCCCTGAAAACTGGAACAAGACAAGGATGCCCACTCTCACCCCTCTTGTTCAACATAGTATTGGAAGTCCTGGGTCGAGCAATCAGAGAAGAGAAGGCAATCAGGGGTATGCAAACAGGAAAAGAGGA
>NW_007254597.1:272111-273214 GCF_000164805.1 Carlito syrichta | reverse complement strand
AGGATGAAAAAGGTTTATAGAATATGTCAGTCACGGATTAGGTTATCCTTTGCTATGGGAGTTTAAGATTATCGTATGAAAAGTGTTTAAAGGCAATCATTGATTAAGTTTTCATGGATTAAGGTTTCTGGTGGGTGAGGGACACCCCTCCCACATCTGACTTTGTGTATAAAAGACCTGTTGTAATTCACAATAACACACATCGCTTCTGCACTAGACTGGTGTCCAGTCTTTCTTTCTCTCTTCTTCCCCCCAATCGCCGACACTGTCTCCACCTTTGGGGTACCCTGAACCCGGCTGGAGATGGTCTCTGGCACATTACCAGACTTCAAACTTTATAACTTTGTAACTATAAAGCTACAATCATCAAAACAGCTTGGTATTGGTATAGGAACAGGCATATAGACAATGGAATAGAATTGAGATTCCAGAAGCAAAACCTCAATTTCTCAACCAACTCATCTTCGACAAAACCTCCACCACCTACCACTGGAGAAAGGAGAACCTATTCAGTAAATGGTGCTGGGAAAACTGGGTGACCACATGCAGAAGATTGAAACAGGACCCCTATCTATCCCCATACACAAAAATTAACTCCAAATGGATCAGAGATCTAAATGTAAAACCTCAAACCAAAAGAACCTTAGAAAATGAAGGACATATCCTCATGGAAATCGGAACTGGCAACCATTTCCTGAACAAAACCCGAAACCCACAGATCATAAGAGAGAAGATAGACAAGTGGGACCTTATTAGACTGACAAGCTTCTGCAAAGCCAAAGAAACCATCAAGAGAGCAGGGAGACAGCCTACAGACTGGGAAAAAATATTTGCCAACTCCAGGTCTGACAAAGGCTTAACATCTTGGATCTACAAGGAACTCAAACGTGCTGAAAAGAAAAAACAAACAACCCCATTATAAAATGGGCAAAAGATAGGAACAGACACTTCACAAAGGAAGACATCCGAGTAGCCAACAGACACATGAAGAAATGTTCAACCTCACTAATCATCAGGGAGATGCAAATCAAAACCACACTGAGATACCACCTAACTCCAGTCAGAATGGCAGTTATCAATAACTCAAAAAACAACAGTTGCTG
>NW_007254597.1:233586-271672 GCF_000164805.1 Carlito syrichta | reverse complement strand
AATATCTGTCTGGGGATGTGGAGACACCTCTTATCAACAAGGGTGCCTGAACGAAGCATATTTGTATACCTAACCCTTAAATGTACCCCACAATATCATAATAAAATATACTGATTATAAAAAAAAAAGAAACGTTACTAGTATAGCACTGGAATGACTCTATTAGCCAAAACAATAAAAACCTCCTCCTGGTGGAGTGCAATGGCTCATGCCTATAATCACAGCACTTTGGGAGGCTGAGACAGAAGGATCACTTGGGCCCAGGAGTTCAAGACAACCCTAGGCAACATAGCAAGACCTTTTCACTACAAAAAATCAATGCCTTAGCCAGGCGTGGTAGCATTCGCCTGGAAGGCTGAGGCGGAAGGGTCGCCTGAATTCAGAAGGTCAAGGCTGCTGTGAGCCATGATCATGCCACTGCACTCCAGCGTGGGCGACAGTGAGATTCCAATTCAAAAAAACAAAACAACAACGAAACAAAAGCAGTATTTCCAAGAAAATTCTAAGAACTTAATAAAAACAAGCTCAAATAAAAAGAAGCAACTTTTAAGGAGCAGCTTCTCCCTTTCTCCCTATGCTTTACACTCTATCGAGTGACTCCTCTTACCAATCACCAGTCCTTCCTCAAAAAAAAAAAAAAAAAATTATGAATCCGATTGGTCAGAGCCTGAGGCAACACAAGGGTCCATATTTCACAAGTACAGCATTACAGTACTTTAAAGTTCAACCCTCAGTCATGTGGTACATATTCTCTCTTACTCTTCTACTTCCTGTGCAGAGTCTAATTCCTCACCATAGACTGGTTTCTTTAATACTCCATGAAAATAGCAGCATAAGGGGACTCAGAACTTCTCATAAGGCCCAGCTGTTTTTCTCTCTTTTTCCACAGGCATGTCAGAGCTGAATCAGATCAATATGCCAAATAACTAATCTATAGAACATACTTTTTTCTTTTATTTAGATTTAGTTGACTAGTTTTCATTTTATTTTTATTTTTTAAAGCATAAGAAAATTACCACTTGTCTCTGCCCCACTTATTAATACTAAGCCAGGGTACTAAAAGGCAGAGTGAGGGAAAAATGAAGGATATAAAAACAATAGAGTCCAGCGTGGCGTGGTGGTTCACACCTGTAATCCCAGAACTTTGTGAGGCCAAGGTTGGAGGACTGTTTGAGACCAGAGCTCAAGACCAACCTAGGCATCACAACAAGTTTGCCTCTCCAAAAAATACAAATAAAGAAACCTTAGAGCCAATGGATAACACAGCCTGGGGCATAGGAAAAAGTCATGAATAAGAAGTATTATTATGAACAAGTTTCCCCTATACATATTAAGAATACATTCAGCCTAATGCAGTGGCTCAAGTCTGTAATCCCAGCATTTTGGGAGGCGAGGTAAGGGGATTGCCTGAGCCCACAGGTTTGAGAACAGCCTGGGCAACTTGGTGAGACCTCATCTCTACAATAAGTAAATAAATAAAAATTAGCCAGGCATGGTAGCACACGCCTGTAGTTCTGACTACTTGGAAGTCTGAGGCGGAAGGATCACTGGAGCCCAGCAGGTCGACGCTGCGGTGGCCGTGAGCATACCACTGCACTCCAGTCTGGGCGACGGAGTGAGACTCCGACTCAAAAAGAAAAAAGAACACATTCATCAGAACTCTTCCTATTCAAGAATATTTTTATTCTCTTGCTCAGTCTCCCTCCTCTTTACCTATAAATCTCTATGTATAGCAGCAGGGGAGTGAATTAGGGACAAATTAAATGCTATGAGTTCTAAATGAAAACTAATTAAATAAAACTAAATAAGAAAACAAGCATACTTGGCAAATTGGACATGTGGCAAAACAGTCATTCAATAAATTGATGCAGAGCAGTGACTGTGCATGAGGGATAGGAATTGACTAAAAGGAAACATGAGAAAACTTTCTGGGGTGAAGGAAATTATCTACACAGTGATTCGACTGTTGGCTTCACAGGTATATGAATGTGTCCACCTCTTCAAATTGTATACCTAAGAACTATTAACTTTACTTTATGCTAATTTTCCCTCAATTACCAAAAAAAAAAAAAAATGTAAGAGATGAACTGGGTCAGTGTTCTAGTTATCTATAATAAGTTTTAATAATCGACTTCAAACTTAGTGACTTGAAACAACAACATTTTTTCGTATTTCACACAATGACTGGACACAGTTGGGTAGTTTTCCACTGGTCTTGCTTGGAGTCTCTAACATAGCAGAAATCAGCTGAAGAGGCTCAACTGAATTCACAGCTGACATACTCTCTCTTAAGTAGTCTGAAGGACTTGACTCTTTATGTGGTCTCTCCATGTCATTTCTCCATCAGGGCACCTGAACTAGTTACTTAACAGTTCAGAGCTCCAAAATAAAGCAAACAGAAGTCACCGCTTAATGGCTAGGCCTGGAATTGACATAACATCACTCCCATCTCATTCCATTCATTAATGTGAGGCACAGACTAGCCCAAATAGGGTGATGGAAAATGCCAAGAGTCCTAAGAAAGGATCATCCACCTAGCATCTTATGGAACTTCAGAGGCAGGGCAGCATAGTAGTGATGGCTGTTCCACTTCATAGCTGTGGGACCCTGGCCAAATTTCCAAACCTTTCAGAGTGAGTCACATTTCCTTACATGTAAAACAGGGGAAATAATATTGGCCTCAAGTGGTTGTGATAAATACTTAACAGTTTCAGAGCTCCAAAACAGGGCAAGCAGAAGTCACCTCTTAACAGCTAGGCCTAGAATTGACACAGCATTACTCCTATCTCACTCTATTAGTTAATGTGAAGCACAGACTAGCCCAAATTCAATGAGAAGAAACAACACAAGGCATGATTCGCTGAGGGTCACCTTTGGAGACTAGCTACACAAATAGAGTCTTACCCAAAAAAACCTATGGTATATTAAATCAGCAAAAAGATAAAGAGCATAGAAATAATAAAGATGGCCAGGCTTGGTGGCTCAGCCTCTCATCCCAGCACTTTGGGAGGCTGAGGTGAGTGGACTGCCTGAGTCCAAAGGTTCGAGACCAGCCTGAACAATTTGTCAAGATGTTGTCTCTACAATAAATAAAAAATTAGCCAGGCATGGTAGTGCATGCCCGTAGTTCCAGCTACTTGGAAGGCTGAGGCAGAAGGATCACCAGAACCCAGGAGGGCGACGCTGGGGTGGCTGTGAGAGCGCCACTGCACTCCAGCCTCCAGCCTAAGCGACAGAGTGAGACTCCAACTCAGAAAAAAAGAATAAAATAGGAATGATTTTAACAAAGGGAATGCAAAATTTGTAAGTAGAAAACTACAAAACACTTTTGAAATAAATTTTAAAATACCCTAAATAAATGGAAAGACATCCATATCCATGTATTGGAAGACTTAATATTGTTAAGATGGCAATATATCTTCAAATTGATCTATAGACATTATTAAATCCCTATCAAAATTCTAGCTGGTGTTTTTGCAGAAACTGGCAAAATAGCCATAAAATTCTTATGGAAATGCAAGGGATCCAGAGTAACCAAAACAAACTTGAAATAAAAAGAACAAATTTTACTACGATGCTACAGTAATCATAACAGTGTGATACTGGCATAAGGATAAACATACAATAAATGGAATAGAATTGAGTGTCAAGAAATAAACCCAGACCACCCATGGTCAATTGATTTTAGTCAAAGGTATCAAGTCCAGTCAATGGAGAAACAATAGTCTTTTCAACAAATGATGCTGGGCCAACGAGTTAGCCACATACAAAAGAATGAAACTGGATCCCTACCTCACACCATATGTAGAAATTAACTCAAAACTGGATCAAAAACTTAAATGTTCTAAAAAAAACTTCCATTTAGAAGAAAACATAGGTATATATTTTCATGATCTTAATCTAAGCAATAGTTTATTATGATATTAAAAGCACAAGTAAGCAAAGAAAAATAGATAAAATGGCTTCCCCAAAATTCAAAAGTTTTGTACTTTAGTGCGCACACTCAAGAAAATAAAAAGGGCCAGGCGTGGTGGCTCAAGCCTGTAATCCCAGCACGTTGGGAGGCCGAGGTGAGGAGACTGCCTGAGCCCATGAGTTAAAGAACAGCCTGGACAACTTGGCAAGACTTCTTCTCCACAACAAATCAAGAAATTAGCCAGGCATGGTAGCATGCACCTATATTTCCGGCCACTTGGAAGGCTGAGGTGGAAGGATCACCTGAGTCCAGCAAGTCAACGCTGGGGTGGTCGTGAGCATGCCACTGCACTCCAGCCTGGACAACAGAGTGAGACTTCAACTCAAAAATTAAAAAAAAGAAAAAAGACAATCCAGGAATGAGGAAAAAAATTTGTAAATCATATTTTTGCTAAGGGTTTTGTATCTAGAATATATGAAGCACCCTTAAAACTCAGTAATAAAACAACAAATATTCCAATTACAAAATAGGGAAAGGATACAAATAGACATTTCTCCAAAGAAGATATACAAATGGCCAATAAGGTTATAAAAAGATACTCAACATCATTAATCATCAGGAAAATACAAATCAAAACCTCAGTGAGATACCACTTCACAACACTGGAATGACTCTAATAAAAAAGATGACAATAAGAAGGGCTAGCAAAGATGTGGAGAAATCTGAACCTTCAAACATTGCTGATGGGAATGTAACATGGTATAGCTACTTCAGGAAATAGTTTGACAATTCCTCAAAAAGTTAAATTTAGAGTTAATATATGACTCAGCAATTCTACTCCTAGTTGGGCAATTCTACTCCTAGTTGGATATAGACTTGATTAAATTAAAAACATATGTTTAGGCCATGCGCAATAGCTCATGCCTGAAATCCCAATACTTTGGAAGGTGGAGGTGAGAGGATTGCCTGAGTCTAGGAGTTCAAGACCATCCTGGGCAACTTGACAAGACCTCATCTCTACAATAAATTTTTTTAAAAATCAGCCAGGCATGGCAGTGTGTGCCTATAATTTCAGCTACTTGGAAGGCTGAGGCACAAGAATTATCTGAGCCCAGCAGGTCAAGGCTGTGATAGCTGTGACCATGCCACTGTACTCCATCCAGCCTGGGCAACAGAGTGAGATGAGACTCAGACTCAAAAAAAAAAAAAAAAAAACGTTTGCACAAAAACTTGGACATGGTGAAAGGTAAACTGGTAACAAAATCTGGTATAACCACACAGTGAAATATTATTCAGCTATATAAAATAATGAATTACATACACACACGTAAAACATGAATGAACCTTGAAAACATGTTCAATGGGAGGGGTCAGACACAAAAGACCACAAGTTGTATGTATCTATTTACCCAAAATAATAATCAAACTCATAGAGGTAGAAAGTAAATCAGTGGTTTCCAGGCGACCAAGCACGAATGGGGAGTGACTGCTAATTAATGCTCATAATTTTCAAAATGTAACATCATGTTATTGCCAGATAGCTATCTACATAGCTATCCGGCCATGATTTCCAGCGGATCAGAAGTCAGTTGCCAATTGTGTTTTACCTGAATTTGCATTATCAAGGGGTTTTACTGAATTCTGTTTTCATTCATATTTTATGGATATAAGTTTTTTCCTGTTGAAACTGGTTCTGCTGAGTACTCTTCCATATTAGATGGGTTTCAAAAATCTCCATATAATCCTCATTGGATTTGCTTGCAAACAAAGAGCAACTAGGTTAAAAATTGACGCTAGGAGAAAAATCAGCAGTATTGGTGTATAAACTTCATACTGTTTTGTGTGTCCATTCAAAGGCCTATTTTGCTTATTTCCTGCCCCACAGATGGAGCTGCCTGAAATTGAATCTGAAAACCTGAGGCACCTGAACAAATTCTATGTGCTTTGGAATGTTTTTTAAAAAAAAAAAAAAGGCAGCACAAGCCATGGGAATATTAACATACTCTAGCAATACTCAAGCAACAAAAAAAAAAAAAAAAAAAGGCCACATAGTATATATGGGAAAATATGCACCCCAATGAAGCCACCAACAATTGGGTAAATTATACTGAGAAAAGGGACCTCAAGATAAATTTTTACAAAAATTTACTAACCACAGCAAGATTTGTAAAAGCTTACTGACCAGCTGTAAATCATTGTTGTAAACTAACTTTAGCCCACAGTAAACAGAGATGCAGTTACCCACTGCTGTTAATTCTGCAGTAAAAGGAAAAGCAGTTAACCATTGCTGTTAATGAACCATTGCTGTTAATGAACCCTACCTTAAAAAACAGAACACTGGCTGGGCACGGTGGCACACACCTATATTCCCAGGACTTTGAGAGGCCAAAGCAAGAGGACTGCCTGAGTTCACAGGTTCGAGACCAGCCTGGGCAACTTGGCAAGCATCTCTACAATAAATCAAAACATCAACCGGGCATGGTGGTGCGTGCCTGTAGTTCCAGTTACTTGGAAAGCTGAGACAGAAGGATCACCTGAGCCCAGCAGGTGGAGGTTGCAGTGGCTGTGAGCACACCACTGCACTCTAGCCTGAGTAACAGAGTGAGACTCCAACTCAAAAAATTAAAATAAATTTTAAAATAAACAAAAACAGAACACCACAATCAATCAGCAGTCTTGCAGAACTCATCATAAAAACAACTTTCCTTTGCAAAATTCCCTATGTCACGTAGGCAATTCCCCTGGCACCAAATGAGATCCCATCATAGCCTTATAAAAATTCCTTCTAGCCTCTGTCTCTTGGCAGCCAGCACACAGTCGCTCTCTGTTGTTCTGCTCACTGTGCTCTTCACAGCATGTCTTCCCTTAAACAGATCTGCCTTTCTAAGTTCATAACTGTGTCGGTGAGTACTTCCACCACCCACAACTCAGGCTTCACCGAGTCATTCGCACAGCAGTATGATGAGTTTCTTAGCAATGTTTATGATATTTGGCTCCTTCTTCAGGAGATATTCTTAACTACATTCCTTACAAAATTATTTCATTTGAAATAAAGTATGTCATTTATTCTCAAGTAATTGTCAATGACCTAATAAGGAAGATAATATATATCTTCAAATATTTCTTCAGATATTTTAGCTTTAATATCATAATACTTACTATATTTCATGTTGTTCCAAGCAGATATAAATTTAGTTTTTAGCTTGTCAACTTCATCTGTTCCTGTGGCCTCCATATTCAAATTCTAAAGAAAAAGCCATCACTTGATTGCATTCTTCTGTAAAATTTAATCTTTTGCACTTTAAAAAAAATTAAGGAAAAATAAGTAATCAGTACACGTATGGTTTTCTAGTGCTATACCTGTTAAAGTTACTTTAGTGATTATATACAATTTGAACTAAAAATGAACAAACTGCTGGGCTTGGTGACTCAGTCCATAATCCCAGCACTTTGGGAGGCCGAGGCGAGTGGATTGCCTGAGTCCATGGGTTTGGGACCAGCCCGGGGAACTTGGCGAGACCTCATCTCTACTATAAAATCAAAAATTAGCCGGACATGGTAGCACGCACTTGTAGTTCCAACTACTTGGAAGGAATGCCAGAATCTGGCAGGTTGACACTGGGGTGGCTGTGAGTGTGCCACTGTACTCCAGTCGGGGCGACAGAGTGAGACACCCACTCAAAAAATAATAATAATAATAAACAAACCAATTTCTCATTTTATAGATAGAAAACCCAATTCTCATTTTACAGACATAAATCATATAGAATAGCAAAATCTATAAACATCTTAATTACAAAAAACATTTAATATCAAATATATAACAACAAAATTATCTCACAAAATCAAACAATTATTCACAATTGTTCACAATTTGAATACAATCAATCAATTTAGTAATACAGTTCTGTTTTGATGTTTGTGAGAATATCCAAGATTTGTTTTATTTATAATTAAAGAAGGTAATTTGAAATCTTATGAAAACATGCTATTTCAGAATGGATGCTTCCACTTTTATATTAAGTCACTATTTCATTTATAATTGTCTTGTTTTCTAAATTAAGACACTTCCTATCTTAATACAGCAGCATTTTTTAAAAAATAGAATGGCTTACATTTACAATAAAAAATATTTTCTTACTTTAAAATAAGAATGAATGTAGCTTATAAATGTTTGCTTTATAAGTGGCTTGAAGGAAAATCGAGATGAGTGATAGAATCTGAAAGAGGAACAAAGTATAGCTGAAAATGCTTGCACTTATTTGCACTAATTCACAGACAATTTACTTTTCAAGAAAAGAATGCACATTATTACCCTTTCAGGGTTATAAACATCTACTCAAAGATTCTGATACATTACTTCTGTAACACTAGACATTCCATTTTATAATATGTATTTAAAGCTACTAATTACACATTACAGTTCTGAGGAAGGAGAAAGTGTGGTCTATTGGAAGAATTTTAAAAACCAATGTGACTAGAAACTGAAAGTCCAAAAAGATGTCATGAGATAAAGCTATAAAGTTGAACAGCGGGCAAGCCACACAGAGCCTTGTGGACCAGGTTAAACTGTTGCCCCTTATCCTAAGAGCAAATGGTTTCAAACAAAAATATCATGACCAGAATCTGTACTTTTGTTTTGCTTGTTTTACTCCAATAGCAGCATGGAGAATAGATTGTAAAGGAACAAGAGCTGATAGTAAAAATTGACCACTGCAGAGTATACCTTATCCAAAAGGAAGTTTTGGATTTCAATATTTTTTTTGCAGATTTTAGAATATTTGTATTATATAAACTTACCAGCTGAGCATCCCTAAACTGAAAATCCAAAACCCTAAATACTCCAATGAGTGTTTCCTTTGAGCACTATAATGATACTCAAAAAGTTTCGGATTTTGTAGCATCTCAGATTTTGGAGTTTCAGATTAGGGATGCTCAATCTGTTTTGTACAGGACAGATGACAGTATCTTGGAATGGAGCAGTGAAGGTGGAAAGAAGTGGACATATGAGAAAATGTGGCAAAATGCAGTAAGTCTTGGTGATACAACGAATGTGGAAGGTGAGGAACAGGGCTATGACAAAGGTACACATCGGCTTCTGGCTTGTGAAACTGAACAGATAGTACCAATCACTGAAGCAGGGAATGTGAAAAGAGGGACAGATCAGGGGAAGAAGGCTATGAATTTGATTTAAGATATGCGGTACTTGAGATGTCTCTGAGAGATATAAGAAGAGAATCATTCATTTAGTTAATCATCGAATAAATTATTGCCAGGCACAAACAAGTTCCAGGCACTGCAGGTGAAGCAGAGAACAAAGGCAATGAAATAACCTACTCTCTTGGAGTTTACATTCTAGATATTTTCTAAAGATGTCAGCTAGGCAGCCGAACAGATCTGGAGCTCAAATGAGAGGTCTGGGTTAGATATATTCATTTGAGAATCGTCGATGTACAAATGAGAATTGAACACTGGGCGCAATGGCTCAAGCCTGTAATCCCAGCACGTTGGGAGGCTGAGGTGAGAGGACTGCCTGAGCTCAGGGGTTCGAGACCAGCCCGGGCAACCTCACCTCTACAATAAATCAGAAAATTAGCCAGTCATGGTGGCATGCACCTGTAGTTCTGCCTACTTAGAAGGCTGAGGCAGAAGAATCCCCCAAGCCCAGCAGGTTGAGGCTGTGGTGGCTGGGAGCATATCACTGCCCTCCAGTATGGGTTGGACAGAGTGAGACTCCGACTGAAAAAATAAAAAATAACTAAAAATAAATTTTAAAAATGAGAATTGAAGATACCAATACATTCCTCAAAGACTCTGCCTTGTTTATGTCTGTATTCCCAGCACTTGGTACAGTGCCTAGTACTTAAGGATGATAGTCAAGGCCTTTCATGAAATAACCTCTGCCCACTTAGTCAGCTCCGTCTTGCGACCTCACAAGTTCCGTCTGCTGAAACCATTTTTTATATTAACGTTAAACCTTCCCGAACATGATATGCTATCTGAAACCTCCAAGCCTCTGCATGTGCTGTTCCCTCTACCTCAAGTGCCTTCCTGCTCACCCTCACTGTTAGACTACCTTACTATCATGGAGTCCCTAAGACCCAGCGAAGTTTCACTTCCTCTGGCGAGATTAGTAAAATTTCCCTCGCTACCCTCCCCAAACCTCAAACTAAGACAGGTGACTCCACTTAGCTAACGGAGGTTCCTGCGTCTTCTGCTATCACAGCATTTGTCGCACTGTACTACAATTACTTGTTTCTTTCCTGACTCCTGCAACTAGACAGAAAGTCGAATGTCCTTAAATTGGCACAGTGGCCAAGCCTGTAATCTCGACACTTTGGGAGGCCAAGGTGAGAGGACTGCTTGAGCTCAGGGGTTCGAGAACAGCCGGGCACTTGGCGAGACCTTGTCTCTACAATAAACAAAAAAAATGAGTCGGAGCCAGGCTCGGTGGCTCAGCCTGTAATCCCACGCCTTTGGGAGGCTGAGGTGAGTGGATTGCCTGAGCCCGCGGGTTCGAGACCCACCTGGGCAGCAAGACCTCATCTCTACAATAAATCAAAAATCAGCCGGGCGTGGTAGTGCATGCCTGTAATTCCGGCTACTCGGAAGGCTGAGGCAGAAGGATCGCCGGAGCCCAGCAGGTCGAGGCTGCGGTGGCCAGGAGAGGCCACTGCACTCCAGTCTGGGCGACAGAGTGAGACGCCAACTCAAAAAAATAAATAAAATAAAATAAAAATATATTAATGAATAGCAACAATGAAATGTCAATTCACCTCTGGAACACTGCTTTAAGTCTTTAAGCTCTCCTTACAAACTGAAAGACTCTCAACTCCAGTGAGATGGTGTTGAGAAAACCAAGAAAGGACATACCTCGAGTCCATGCACATCTGGCAGACTCCTACCTGAAGTAGGACTCTAAGTCAAAAAAAAAAAAAAATGAGTCGGGCATGGTGGTGTGTGCCTGTAGTTCTGGCTACTTGGAAGGCTGAGGCGGAAGGCTCGCCTAAGCCCAGTAGGGCAAGGCTACGGTGGCCATGAGTGTGCCAATGCACTGCAGTCTGGGCAACAGAGTGAGACACTGACTCAAAAAAATAAAATAAAATAAAATAAAAAAGTAAGAATTCTGGCTGGTACACAATTGGTTCTCAAAAATATGTATTAAACAAATCAGTAAACTGATAAATTAATGAAATACAGGTATATCACTAGCAGCACTCTCACTAGAATTAGAATTTTTTTTTTACTGACACTGGGATAAAGAAAAGAAAAATTTTCCTCAAGAAAACTACATACATAATTTAGCAAAACCTGGAAAAGCAAGAAGGAAATTGTTTATTAAATATGTAAATTATATATAGTGCATCCACACGACAGATTATACATCCATTAAAAATGTCTCCAAAGAGTTTGTAAAAATGGGAAACACTATGCAGAATCAGAAACTTACGCATCATATGACACAGGCAAGTGCAAAGTGTAATAACATATTATTTTTAGAATTTAAAGTGTTTATTTTTTAAGAAGCTACCAACCTTGAAACTTCTAAATTCTAAATGTTTAAGTAAGAGAATGTACGTACATGCATGTCTTTTCTTCCTAAACCAAAAAGAAAGTAGGCCCCATGGAAGACTTTGATTTAGACAGTTCCCAACACAAGTCACCAAGGGCAGTCTGGACAGGCCTTAGCAAGTGTGTGAAAATCAAGTGCCGAAAAGTAGATAGGGGGAAAATGAAGATGGTGAGCAATTAGACACTTTGAACAGGGAAAGTCTGTATCTTACATAGCAACTCCTAAGTAAAGAAATAAGGAAGATAAGATGCCTCAATGAATACATAAATTAATGAGACAAATAGTCTGACCTCAAGGTACTTAGAATGGAATAAATTGTTGAGTTGTCCTTTTATTATTTTTAGTCAAAACTTTTGCTACTTAGACAATTTACCCAGAATAACTACTACCAAACTCAAATAGTTGAAATGATTTTGTAGCATATCCTTACCTATTCCACGAGAATATTTTTATTATAACTGTTACACAGAGTAGATGAGAAAAATAAAAGCATAAGGTCAAACTAAAGACAAGCTGTTGCTAGTTTGATTAATTCTGCTGTTACTTTTCATATGACTAAAATTGAATTCCATTCTTCCATAAAAATTGAAACCCACTTTATTTCTATGACAAAAATGTGTCTGTTTTTAAAAACTTAACTTTGTAGTAATCAGAGATTATTCTGAAAGGTGATCCTTTGAACCATGTTGGAAAGTATTATCAATTCAGATATTTTATAAAGGAATAACCAAAAATCCCTAATGAGGAAGAGATTTGCCTTACTGCATATTAAACACACTATAAAACTCAGTAATTAAGGTTTAATACTACTTAAATTTATTTTTCTTATTAATATGACATTGAACAAAACATAATAAAGAGCACAGAAATAAACCAAAGCATATTTGAGAATTTAGTACCTAATATGAGAGACATTTTGCATCAGTGAAGAAAGATGGCTAATTTAATAAACAGTGCGAGTTATAAGCTAGCCTGTTTAAAAAATAAAACTGGATGACTACCTCATACATTCTAGATAAATCAAAGATGTATACTCAAATGCAAACACATGGCACATGTGCACATACTCCAAAGAAACACAGATTCAATTTTTAAAAAATCCTGGAGTAGGAAAGGCTTTTCAATGCATGGCATGCAAAAATACAAATCAGAAAGGAAAATGTTATTACAAAAGAATAAAAACTTCATGGAGGAAAAAAAGTATTAATAGCACTGCAATATCACATATATACATACACATACACACACACACATTCACACACAAGGAGAGACCCAAAAATAAATAGAATTATTTTTTGGAATGTGGGCCCCTCGTCGTACAGGCTTCCCCCATAGGTAAGTGTTCTAGGAACCCACTGGCATCAGTGTACCAGCTAGTGTGAGAGGCTACATTTGACTTCAATGGATTTTTTTTGGAAATTATTTTAACGCATTTGTCCACTTCATGATAGGTGATTTAGGAGTGCACCTGCCCACACCATACTGAGTGTTCAGCAATTTTTTTTACCAAAAACAACATGATCCCTGTGCCCACCCCACATTCACCTGATCTCATCCTGAGTGACTATTTTTTGTTTCCCCAGATGAAAAAAGTCCTCAAAAGGAAATGTTTTGCTAATGTGGAAGAGGTGAAACAAAAACAGCAGAAGCACTAAAAGGCATCTAAATTGATGAGTTCGGACACTGTTTTGAATAATGGAAAAAGTGTCTCCATAGGTGTATTGCATCAAACAGAGAGTACTTTGAAGGAGACTGAAGTTTAAACATATAAGAATACATAATTTTTTATAAATAAATTCTGGGGTTTTTTGGGGTCCCCCCCCATACATATTATATAATATAGACCTATATTTCTCACCATAAAAAGGTATCCAGCCGGGCTCGGTGGCTCAGCCTGTAATCCCGCGCCTTTGGGAGGCTGAGGTGAATGGATTGCCTGAGCCCGCGGGTTCGAGACCCGCCTGGGCAGCGAGACCTCATCTCTACAATAAGTCAAAAAAATCAGCCGGGCATGGTAGCGCATGCCTGCAATTCCGGCTACTTGAAAGGCTGAGGCAGAAGGATCACTGGAGCCCAGCAGGTCGAGGCTGCGGTGGCCGGGAGCGGCCACTGCACTCCAGTCAGTGACAGAGTGAGACTCCAACTATAAAAAAAAAAAAAAAAAGGTATCCAAAGGCCAGGCATGGTGGGTCATGCCTATAATCCCAGCACTCTGGGAGGCCAAAGTGAGAAGACTGCCAGAGCCCATGGGTTCAAGACCAGCCTGGCCAACCTGGTGAGACCTCATCTCTACAATAAATCAAAAAATTAGCCAGGTGCTGTGGCATGTGCCTGTAGTTCCAGCTACTTGGAAGGCTGAGGTGGAAGGATCACCTGAACCCAGCAGGTTGAGGCTGCAGTGGCCATGAGCGTGCCACTACACTCCAGCCTGGACAACAGAGTGAGATTCCAACTCAAAAAAAAAAAAAAAAAAGATATCTAAGACATAGAGTAAGGAAAAAAGGGGAACAGTGTCAATATGCTTCATGCATGTACATGTATAAATATTATATAGGTATATACATATGCCTACCCACATACATACAGACAAAACAATGTCCAGAAGTTCATAATGTTAAAAGTAAAAATCTCTAAGAAATAAACTCTATTTTGACTTTCTCCTTTGTACTTTTTATTATTTAAATTGTTCACATTGTACCTCTTTTAAAATAATAACAAAATTATTCAAAAGTAGATTGCTCAAGTAAAAAAATCTAGTACAAAAAATTACAAATGTAAACAGGTTTATTAAATTCCAACAATACAACCGAAACTGACTAAGAAATCTCTAGAGAAGGCATTCTATTACAAAATTCCTAAACAGCTGATAGACAAAATTAAAATGCTGAGACATTTACTTTCCCATTTTAAGATAAGGAACCCTATTCTGGTGGCTCTTTAAGATATCGGAATCAGTCATTTAGTCATTTGAAAACTTAACTGTTCCAGTTGAGTTCCCCAGGGCAGCTTTGGCTCAATAAAATGACTTGCAGGATATCCTTTGTTAAATCACAATTTCTGTTTCCCCTTAAAATAAGTGTGGTAAGATTTTGAAAGAGAAAAAAGTGAATAAATTAATACTTTAGAACATTCAGTCTATTAAAATATTTTCTTTATATTTGTATGAGATGTGCCAAGAAAAAGCAGGACAAACTGTACTTTTAGTTTAACTGCAAATAAGCAAAAATACACAAATGAGGAAACCACAATGAACTTTAAAAGTAATAGCTTCACCACAAAATTCTAAAACTACCCTCACCCACAAACTCCCGTTCTAAAAGTCTCTGTTTTAAAAATAAAAAATTAAAATTCATCTGTCTACAAAGCATAAAGAGAGTAATTATTTAGCAATTATCCAGTACATTTCAATCTCTCTAGTATCTAAAATGCCTGGTTTTACTGCCCCAGTGATCAAACTGATGGGCCAGCATTCTTGTTTATTCTGTGGCAACTGAAAACCACCAAAATAGCATGCTTCACCAATTCCAAATTACTTTTTAGAGCTGTTTATGAATTATTTCTTAAAA
Organism: Carlito syrichta; assembly: GCF_000164805.1. Lineage (NCBI taxonomy): Eukaryota > Metazoa > Chordata > Mammalia > Primates > Tarsiidae > Carlito > Carlito syrichta. Next base: position 256,617 of record NW_007254597.1, on the reverse strand, counting down.
CTTTTGAGAAACTATTAAATCTTTTTTCAAGTTCTTTACTAATGCATACTATAATACATCTCCATATTTCTGTCCATGGTTAACATTCTGACAAATCTATTTTAATTAGATAACAGCATTAACAAGAAAACTCTATTTTATCCTATCTCAGAAAACAAAGATAATGCTACCAGATGAGGTTTATTCCTAAACTATAATATTTAATGATATGAAAAGCAGTGTGAAAACTAAGCAGAATTCTTTTTGGAGAACAGAGTTACAACATTTAATACGAAAATTATCGATGGAGAACCAGATGTCATTTTTAGAGTCACTTTTTAAACTATAACCATGCATTTAGACAGTAAAAATTATAAAACGATAAATGTAAAGGTTACTCAAATCAATATCCTTTAAGAGCAAGTGAAGGGAATCAGCCTCTCCCACCTGGCAATAGATAGACTACCTTATCCTCTAATGACTTAAAGCCAAGTGAAAGTTCCTGACAGAGCTTTAGGGACTAAGTCTACAGAACACACCTCAGTTATAGTACAACCAGCAAAAACATAGTAGATTCCCAGGATGTGCGTGTGCTCAGGCATCTTCCTTAAATGGTATTCTGCTGCTAGATGAAATACAGACATTGATTTTGATTTTTAGAATGCTTTTCACTATCCCATCAAATAAAAATGAACTGTGAGATCTGCTCTAAGTTTTTCATCTACTGTATATAACCTTTTCTACCTGCTTGCATTTTTAGTAACAGATATCAATCCTTTATCTGATCTTGAGGGTCTAAAACACTGGGCTATCGTCCCTGTTCTTTTATCTCTTCTCTTTGTCCCAGTTTCTGTTTTCTGTTTATAGAAACAACAATTATTGTGTCCATTTTGATTCCTTCTCTCTTCTTACACCTGACAATCTTCTATCTCCTTGCACTGAACTTGTGCTCTAAAAACTGTTCAGTTTGTAAACCCTCCTGAAAAGATGACTAAGGAGCTAGCATACTTATAAAAACAAATAGTGGTAAATAAGAAGAATGTGAGACCAATGGTAATATTTACGTGGAATGTCCCTTGTGAGAGTTAATGGTTAGGCAAGGTAGATGGCAGTAAGAAATAATGACAAAAAGATTCAAAAAAGTAACAGCAACATGACAAAGGCAAGACATGCAGGTTCAGAAACTGACTTTAAAAAGAGTAAAGGACTGATAGGAAAGAACTAATAAGATAGTTTTGTCTCAAGCAAAATTCGTCCATAAACATTCTTAGGATTCCTCAGGATCATACTAAAAATATAGTTAAAAAAACTAACTCAGGCCCATAATCCCAACATTTTGGGAGGTGGAGGTGAGAGGACTGCCTGAGTCCAGGGGTTTAAGACCAGCCTGGGCAACTTGACAAGACCTCATCTCTTCAATAAATAGAAAAAAAAAATTAGCCGGGCATAGTGGTGTGTGCCTGTAGTTCCAGCTACTTGGAAGGATGAGGCGAAGGATCATCTGAGCACAGAAGGTCAAAGCTGCAGTAGTTGTGACCATGCCATTGCACTCCATCCTGAGCAACAGAGTGAGAAACTGACTCAAAAAAAAAAACAAAACAATGAAATCAATGCATAGTGACTTTATAATGATGACTTAAATAAAATATAATACCAATACATTCTTCTCTTAAATCTAAAAGGAAGCTGGGCTTGATGGCTCAGCCTGTAATCCCACGCCTTGGGAGGCTGAGGTGAGTGGACTGCCTGAGCCCACGGGTTCGAGACCCACCTGGGCAACTTGGCGAGACCTCATCTCCACAATAAATCAAAAATTAGCCAGGCGTGGTAGCGCGTGCCCGTAGTTCCAGCTACTTGGAAGGCTGAAGCGGAAGGATCACTGGAGCCCAGCAGGTCAAGGCTGTGGTGGCCAGGAGCGGCCACTGCACTCCAGTCTGGGCGACAGAGTGAGACTCCAACTCAAAAAAAAAAATCTAAAAGGAAAAATATATATAGAAGAAACTAAGTCCTGAGCAGACACACATTTACCCTCACACATGCCTGCTGTCAAATTCTTCACACACAACTTGTGGCAAAAACCTCCACTGGTGCAGTACTGCATAGTACACGTCCACAGCCTGCACAAAGTCATCATAGCCAACCTAAATGGGATATAAGGAGCTTAAATGACCTCAATCATTTACTTGAAGAACACAATAGAAATTATTAATGATACGCAGGCTGTCTTAAGCCTGGATCTTATTTCTAAGAACATAATATTCACTATCCAGTTGTTTGGTAAATAAATTTAAATTATGTCAGGTTTTTAGTAACCTCTGATGGGTTCAAGGTAACTCTAAATATTTGGAGCCTATAATACTTTAAAATGCAACTTTCCAGGCTGTTAAATATGCAACCTATATATCAAAAGTAACACAGTGGGTCAAACCATTTAATCAACAAACTATAATTACTCCTACAAGAACTGAAGGACGTAAGAATCTCAAGACTGAAAAGGAACTTGCAAAGCATCTAGTAAGTACTAATACTAACAGTAGTTCTTGACCACTGCTCCACACAATACACTCTGATAATCTCTTCTAATCAGTAGTATTTGGGTAGAGAGGAATAGTGAAAGAAATCATATAAATATAAAAGATTGAAAAAAATATCACTCCCATGCTGAGAAGTGTGATCTGCCCTCTGATTCAGACTTACTGATAACCAACTAGGTTCAACCACCCACTGGGTTCAACCACCCACATGGAAACAAGATCTCCATTACAGCAACATCTTTGTCAACTGCAGTCCCTCAGCCTCTGAGCTCCTCTAGAACAGGGAGTAAAGTACTTAATGAGTATTATATTAAACTCAAAATACAGCCATAAACTTAAATGCCTGGTAGTATTTTAAACTGTTTATTCTCTACTAACATGCTAGAGTTCTAGAGTATCCACAGTAGCCACATGACACCTGCTCATTTTAAACAACTACACTTGCTAGAAAGATATTATTTGAAACCAAATCTCTGTCTCCCTCTTATTTCTATTAACTGGTCCTGGTCTTGGCCCCTGAAACTAATTCTTCCACTTGACAATTCATCTCTTATATAAAGACATACTTCCTAACCTCTCTCCCTCTCTTTCTCCCAGTCTTCTCTTTTCCACATTAAATACCCCAGTTCCTTCAACTTCAGAAGGTTGACTATGAATGGTAATGAGAACCATTAGGTTGCCAGTAAGGGGATTAAAAATGACAAGATATAAGTAACAAGTGGACATGGTAGGACTAGCAACATCAATATATATATGGAGGTGCATATGCCCACAAACAAGAGAAGAAACTAAGAGTGACTCTGACATTTCAGATTTAATGTCTAGAGGATAATGCTTCCGTTAACAGAAGAGGAAACCCAAGTGCAAAAGACTAAGGTGAAGATGGGAAATTCAGTTAGAGACAGTGAGTTTGAGGTTTGCAATAAGTAAACATGGATGTTACAGTCTGGATGTCTGTCCCCTCCAAAACTCAAGTTGAAACTTATCCCCCAAGGTGGCAGTCTTGAGAAATGGAACCCTGAAGAGGTGACTGGGTCATGAGGGTTCTGCCCTAGTGAGTGAACTGATCTACTCACGGATTAATAGATTAATAGGTTAAGTAGCTAACAGATTAATAGGTCATCACAGGAGTGGGACTGGTAGCTTTATAAAAGTAAGCCCCTTCACCATGTGAGGCTCTGCAACACCTTGAAACTCTGCAGAAAGTCTCCTCAGCAAGAAGGCCCGCACCAGAGGTGGGCCCTTGACCATGAACTCCTTAGCCACCATAACTAGAAGAAATAAATTCCTTTTCTTTATAAATTATCCAGTTTCAGATATTCTGTTATAAGCAACAGAAAACAGACTAAGACAATTGACACAATATTTTCCAAGATCCGTTATGTTAGTTGCTCTTGCCAAGAAAAAAGTACATCCATATTATTGAGTCTAATAGCTACATGTCATTAAAACACAAAATGTCACATTTATTTATCGTGTTTGAGTGGTTACTTCTATAAGACACCAAGGAAAATACAGTGAGCCATGAAACCCAGTTCCTACCCTCATTAACCTTGCATTCTAATAAGCAAGATGCTTATAACCATAACACAAGGTTGAATGTAACTGTACCTCATAACAGAGATATGGTGTTATAGTTATTAAGAGAATATTCACACATGAATAATATCACAGAGTAAAACAGTCACAACAGGCATTCTTCAAATATAAAGAACAAGGACTTAAAAATAATATATTTGGCCGGGCTCGGTGGCTCAGCCTGTAATCCCGTGCCTTTGGGAGGCTGAGGTGAGTGGATTGCCTGAGCCCGCGGGTTCAAGACCTGCCTGGGCAGCGAGACCTCATCTCTACAATAAATCAAAAAATCAGCCGGGCGTGGTAGCGCATGCCTGTAATTCCAGGTACTCAGAAGGCTGAGGCAGAAGGATCGCTGGAGCCCAGCAGGTCGAGGCTGCGGTGGCCGGGAGCGGCCACTGCCCTCCAGTCTGGGCGACAGAGTGAGACTCCAACTCAAAAAAAAAAAATAATAATATATTTGGGGTATAAATACAGGAAAACATTAGATATATTACTTAGAAACGAGGTAAAGTATCCTCAACAATTATGCCTATTGTTAAAGATAATGCCTGAATTGTATTATCAGTTAAAAAAAGAGCATTGTTTAAAATGTTCACAAACACAATTGTTTTGATTTACAATGAAATCATTTGATGTCACGTTTGTCATTCCGAATTTTAAATAATACATCAATTGAAAAATAGAGTTACAAGTTTAAAGCCTTACAAAGTTTAAAACTGAATATTCTCTAGCTGGTATAACTGTTCTAGAGTTCCCTATAACTATATATTGTGATAAAGTTTTAAATTATGTCTACTTTAGTAGTTTTACAGATAACTGATTTTACAGAGTCTATTAGTAGGAACCTAACTATATTTTAAATTGATAACATAATCACACAGAAAAAATAATTCAAATAACTCTGAACAGCTACTTTGACTATATACATATAGTGGGATATAGTCTAAGGCCACAAAATGGCAAAGAAATCTTTACTTGGTAAATCTGTTGTTGGAAGCAGTGCCAGTAGGTCTAGTAATTCTAAAATTATTTTATGTGTGCTATAGGATAAATTAAATGAATAAACAAATTGATATTTGAGAGACTGGAGTTCTTCCTTTGGGAAAATGAAGACACACATATGAATTGGGGGAAGTGAAAAGATCTCTGTAGTGTTGAATTTAAATTGAAGGTATCCTATGAACTCACGATTTCTTAGAAAGTGTACGTGTGTGTTCATTTAAAGAGTCTAGAACCAATGACACCCCAGTAACAAAGGGCATTTTCAGTGCCCAGATCTTGGTTTCTAAGTATCATTTCCCACTAAAATAAACCAAGACTCCATGGTAAAATGGCTGATTCCATGTATTGAGCAGGGGATGTACAAGATGAGCCTGGAGCGTCTTACTATGCAAAAAAGTAAGAAAGGGCTCAAATATCAATGAGGACACATCCAAAGGCCTTAGGAATCAGCTTGAAGGAACTGCCACGGACGAAATATGAGATAATCATCAAAAAAGAATGATGGTGGCACATAATAACATACTGCATAAATTTTGAAAAAAAGAATTCTTAGGTATAGTGATACCAAATTAAAAAGAGATGAGAGAGATCTTATTTATAAAATGTAGCCACAAATATATGTAGTATATTGACATATCTGGGAAATCACTATTTGGCAATCATCAATGCAATGACTGATTCTGGCAAGAATTATCAATGGCCGGGCTCGGTGGCTCAGCCTGTAATCCCGCGCCTTTGGGAGGCTGAGGTGAGTGGATTGCCTGAGCCCGTGGGCTCGAGACCCGCCTGGGCAGCGAGACCTCATCTCTACAATAAATCAAGACATCAGCCGGGCGTGGTAGCGCGAGCCTGTAATTCCGGCTACTCGGAAGGCTGAGGCGGAAGGATCGCCGGAGCCCAGCAGGTCGAGGATGCAGTGGCCGGGAGCAGCCACTGCACTCCAGTCTGGGCGACAGAGTGAGACTTCGACTCAAATAAAAAAAAAAAAAAGAAAAGAAATATAAGCAAGTACAAAGTTCAGAAAGGTCTGGCTTAAATTAAAGGTAATAATCCTAACAAACAATAAGTAGTCACAAACAGATCAACCACCAATTTCCTATTATAACTGTAAACTAAACACCATCTCTGCTGAAAATTCTGTAAAGATGATGTGCTGGCTCATGTAGAACAACAGTGAACAAACAAAGCTGCCTTATAAAATATTTTCTCCAAATTCAAATACCAAACAAAAATTTTTAAATCAAATTGGGTTTATTAGTTATAAAAAACCCTAAAATTAAAATGTTGTCATGGAGGTTCACATGATCTTGGACCCAGCATCACTATAACAATGGTGATAATAAACACTTAAACTCCAAACCAAAACGTTTGTTAATCTATAGATAGGTTAATATATATAGATAATATACATCTATCATCTCATTTAATCCTCACAACAATTCTATAAGACAAGTACTATTATTATCCCCATCTCATAAATTAAAAAAAAAAAAAAAAAGGGCTTGGGAAATCTGTATAACTTCTGCAAGGTCATACTGCTAGTAAATATCAAGAGATTTTGAATCCGGGCAGTCTGATTCCAAAGCCCAATCTCTTTGCTCTATGCACTCTACCACTTTACGAATAAATATAAAATTTAAACAATAAACTGCTTGTACTGGTTCAATATCAAAAATTACACAAATGAGATATTTCAAAGAAAAAAGTGTGTCTTTTTTCCCTAATGCACATTTATATTTATGTATGTACCAACTGAATGAAGGTAGAATTAAACCAGATGTCTAATTTATTGCCACATCCCAAGTGAAAACAAAGATAATAGTTATACAACTGCATTGCTCAGTTACCTAAGTCATATACATGGTTTCATATATTACATATAGATTCAAAACAAATACCAACATAGTTCCAGACGCTTTCAACCTTTGTTCATTCAAGAGAAAATAATACCAAAAAAATTTTATTTCAGGTATAGCATTACTCAAATATACTAAACAGAAACGATGACACAAAAAGAGGGGGAAAAAACTAAGAAACACTGCTGCTATGATAAAAAATATTAATAAACAAAGCATGTTCCCCAAACCGGTCCTCTTTCGTTGTTCTCTACCTCACTGAATTTCACCACAAACTATGAATAGCCAAAAACCTAAGAGTAGCCAATGACAGGAACTTCCTCTCCCTCACTTTCCACAGCTAAGCTATCCCCTACTTCCACCTCCGAAATTCTTTAGAATCCACCCAATTCTTTGTCTTTACCACCACTTTGTCCAAGATAATGTCATCCTTCATCTGACTACTCCACCAGTTGAACCAGCCTCACCCAATCCCCATTCTTATCCCTGCTATAATTATCAGTTCATTCTTTTTTTTTATAGCATTTACCATAGTTGTAACTTTAAACATCTAATATATGATTTACGCCTGCCTCCCCTCTTACACAGTAAATTCTAGGAGGGTAGAAACTGTATTTATTCACTACTATATTACTGTGGCCTAGAAGAGTGCTTAGTTAATAAATAAATGCTAAATGATGAATGCATGTCAGAGATCACAAACTTATTCATAAATAGTCCAAAATAAATAAATAAGGTAGTTATAAGGCTCAAAAATCATTCTAGATCACAGATTTTCACGTTTTAACTCCAGAATTGAAATGTAGCTGGGCACGGTGACTTAGCCTGTAATCCCAGCACTTTGGGAGGTTGAGGCGAGAGGATTACCTGAGCCCACAGGTTCAAGAACAGCCGGGGCAACTTGGTGAGACCTCATCTCTACAATAAATCAAAAAATTAGCCGGGCATGGTAGCGTGAGCCTGTAGTTCCAGCTATCTGGAAGGCTGAGGCAGGATTGCAGAGCCTAGCAGGTCGACACTGGGGTGGCCGTGAGTGTGCCACTGCACTCCAGCCTGGGCGATGGAGTGAGACTCCAACTCAAAAAAAAAAGAAATGCAACTCACAGTTAACAATCTTGGTCTCTTTGACAATACTTTTTTCTCTTAGTGCTTCATGAAATAATGATGCACCTGGAATTTTTTTTTTACATCTTCTGATTTGATGAAATAGGTGACTCTACAATTCACCTGGTCCACTCAGTTCAAATCTGGTAATCTTGCCTCCCTTCTCCCTTGGTCACCACCCCACCCTCAACATTCAATAATTAACAGATGTGACCGACTGCTTCACCAATGGCTCTCAAATCACTCCTTTCTTCCATTCTCTAGGTGATCACTCTAGATCTATCTAATTCATCATTGACTCACATCTGAGTCCTTACCATACCTTCATTCATTTTAATATCTTCCAAATTCAACCAACACTGTGCACCAACTATGTGCAAGAAAACTAAAGATACTAAAGCAGTCCAACCACCTTTTCTCTCCCTTAATCTCTCTCCCTTACAATTCAACCTTAGAGATCTTGTTTACTTTATGCCTCAGTCTGGAATTACTTATCCCCAATTTCTACCTACCAAAACACTAGCAACTATTTAAATTCCAGATTAAACCTCATCCTCTTCATGAAACCTTCCCTAGTTAATTTCTTCTCAACTTTAACATTCTAAAACACTCACATAAAATCTTACAATATTGGCTATATTTTCTGCTTCTTGAAGGCAAGATTTACATCTCACACATTCTGCTGGAGTATAAGCTTCCTAAGAGCAGGGACTTTTTTTGTCTCTTTTGTTCACTGCTATTCCCACAGTACCTACCAGAGTAACTGGTATACAATAGCTGCTTACCAAGTACATGCTGAATTGAAATGTAACTGGGCACGGTGACTTAGCCTGTAATCCCAGCTCTTTATATATTCCAGGGTAGAGAACAAATCTCTGCAGCTGTGGTACAGTGGGAAGAGTCAAAAATATTCTCTATCTCAGTGAATTACATGCCTTAAATTATTTGAGTTCAGTTTCTTCATCTGCTAAATGTAAATAATAAACAGGCTAGGCATGGTGGCTCACATCTGTAATCCCAGCACTTTGAGAGGCTAAGGCAGGAGGATTTCCTAAACCCAGGAGTTCAAGACAAGCCTAGGAAACCTTGTCTCTGCAAAAAAAAAAAAAAAAAAAAAAATTAGCTGGTTGTAGTGGCTGCCCGTCTGTAGTCCCAGCTCCTTAGAAGGTTGCGGCAGAAGGATTGAGCACAGGAGATCAAAGCTGTGGTGAGCCGTGACTGCGCCACTGTACTCCAGCCTGGGTGACAGAGTGAGACCCTTACTCAAAACAATAATAATGATGTCAATAATAATAATCAATAGCTCACTGAGATGTTATAGTTAACTGAGATAATGCTTCAAAATCATCTGGTATAGAGCTGAGGACAAGAGGATACTGCTACTGATAAATGCTCTGGCAATTTTGTGACAATAGTAATAAGTATTCAGTAAATGCCTAGTAAATGAATAAAATCTCAAGAAAAATATGAAAAGAAAAATTTGAGTAAAGTCTAGCTTTTTTTTTTTTTTTTTTTTTTTTAAACAGGATCTCATTCTCTTGTCCAGGCTGCAGTGCTGGACGATCATGGTTCACTGTGGCCTAAAATTCCTGAGTTAAAGCGATCCTCCCACCTCACCCTCCAAATCTGCTGGAAACACAGGTGTGAACCACCACACTCAACCCAATGTCTAGCTTTTTATCATTTTTTCAAGTTAAAAATTCCATGAGTGAATTAATTCTAAAATATTATGTATTTAGTCCCAAGTCATAAACCTGGCTGAAGTCATTTCAGATCATTAGGAATAATCCAATTTGACATTGTTCAAGTATTAATATTTATATTTTACTGACATGTATAAATTATGTTTGATTGCACTGAGAATGATAATTTTAGTATTAAGAACTCTACAGGTCAGGTGTGGTGGCTTACGCCTGAGTCCAAGGGTTTGAGACCAGCCTGGGCAATCTGGCTAGACCTCATCTCTACAAAAAATCAAAAAATTAGCCAGATGTGGTGGTGTGTGCCTGTAGTTCCAGCTACTTGGAAGGCTGAGGCAGAAGGGTCACCTGAGACCAGCAGATCGAGGCTGTGGTGGCTGTGAATGTGCCACTGCACTCAAGCCTGGGTGACAGAATGACTCCAACTCAAAAAAAAAACAAAAAACTCCACAGTGCAGTAATCAGAATATAAGATATTGCAAACTTATTTGAGTTACATGGTACTAGAAAACCAGAGTACAAAATTTCTGTCTACTAAACATTAGTGGATAGGATACAATGCTATTTACCAGAACTATCCAACTATCTATAAATACTTCATAACCAATCACCAGAAATACATTTTTCAGTATATCTGCATTCCATTTTACAAAAAAAGAACACCAGTTAAATGGCTTTTAATATCTTTTTACTAAATTACACAATTCCTTATATGGGCCACTTTTTGACCTTACAGTTCTCAAAACCTTATACTGAATGAAGCGACAATTAAGTCAATGTAACACCAGCTCATTGGACTGCTGTAGTCAGAAAATTTTCCCTGTTCAGGGAAGAGGCTTTATCCATTTGAAACTCAGAAAGTACACAGACTTTACCTTTCAAAGTCTTTGCAATTCCTCCAGGGACTTTCAATGGTTCATCATCTAATCACACAGCCCCAGCAAGCAAGAAGGAAAGATCACTCCCTTGTGTCTATCTGCCATCCGCTGACACAAAATAGTTGCAAAAATCCCATTAGGGACATATGGTCCAAGCAGGCAAACAGAAAATTCCTAAGTCATTCACACAACAAAACGAAAAAAAACTGTTAAGATGGAATACTGTCTAATTAGAGTGTAGCGGTGACCTCCACGCAGGTAAACAGCCAACACAAAGCGCAAACGGAAGCCAAAAGGAATCTTAAGAAACAAAAACTCAGCGAGCAGACGAAACAGGCTGGATTGGCCGCTGAGGGCTGTCATCTTCACAGTCATCACGGGGAAGAATGAATTCTAAACCTGCAACTTCCAAAGCCCTCAGAGGGGGTAGGTCGGGAGGGGTGAAGGCGAGCGAGAACCAAATACCAAGGGAATGAGCGTTCACAGAGGGATGGAAAGGCATGAGTACATCCAAGCCAGTGTGTGATGGTCAGAAGCAGCAATAAAGACCAAAAAGGGGGAAAGGGGCTAGGAACGAGAGCATCGAGACCCTGGGAGTCGGGTTTATTTCGTTGTCCTCCCCTCCCCCCCCCCCACCTTTTTTTTCTAACGAGGAGAAACGGGGCCGACAGAGCAGTGCCATGGGGAAGGGGGAAAGACAGTCGTGCCTGGAACACCTAAGCCGACCCCAAGGAAAGGGGGAACAGCTGCCCACACCAAGGCTTACGGCTTGTCATCTCTGGAACCCAGTACAGGGCGAGGGGAAGTCGGAAGACAAATGACACTAGAAAGCAGAGACGAGGGAGGCGCCAAAACCCTCGGAGGACCCCGGAGGCTGGCCACAGGGTCTTCGCGGAGGGCCCCTCGCCAAGAAACCCGGTCATTCGGGGACCAGAGAGGCTGGGAGTCCCAGCCTCCTCGACTAGCCTCAAGTCGTTCCCTCACCGAAACAGGAGGACCAGGGAACTGTGAAAACATGCAGGAGCCACACCGACCCGGGGACCGCTCCAGCTCCGGCTGCAAGCGCCACAAAACCAGACGCTGAGACCGCAGCTCCGCGGGCGCAGGTCCTCGAGCTCGTCGGCCACCGTAGTGCGAGGACCGCTCCCTCCCCGCCCCCCGCCCGGTGCATCAGGCCAGCCACTTCCGGGGCACGAAAGCCTGGCGATCAGCGGCGGCTTTAGCTACGGCGGGCGGCGCTTACTTTATCCGTCCCTGTTTTCCACGTCTTCGCCCCCCTATCCTCAACCACTAATCCGGCGCAGAACCTAAAGTACCCATCTGTAAGCAGCGTCTTTCTGACAGACAAACGACATGACGGCGGCCGTCAGTTCCTGTGGAACAACCGGACTTCAGCGACCAGCATGCCGTGCGACACCACAATCGGACTTCAATTACCAGCATGCCGTGCGGCACCACGTCCTTGCCCCGGCGCGAGAACTACAAGATCCAGCATGCACTGCGACCCCAATTCCTTATTGCCCCCGCCCACTGTAGACCTCGGACCAAACCTCACTTTGGTAAAAACACCAGTGTCCCCTCTCATCCTGTTGCGAAGGAACTGCAAACCAAGCTGTAGATTACTTATAAAACATTAAGGGATGTGAGTACTTATTTGGTGCATTCAGATTTTTTCCGAGGATTGGAAACACAGGGCAATCTGAAAAGCCTTGTTCTGAAATGGAAATTTGTATCTTCACTCCTAACCTAAAGGATGGCCAGAGAAATACTCAATGATTGCAAAATGTAACCCTATGTCGTTTGCAGTGCTGCGTATTTTATCGGAGCAAGGACTACCAGACATGCTCCTGAATTGCACAGGAGTAAGATATTTTTTAAAGCTAGGAGTAAAATGTTAACAGTCTCTACTTACCGGACAGTGAAACCTCGTGAGAATAAAAAAGTTACAGCATGCAGGGTTGAAAAGTTCACATTTAAACCTGAAGCATGGTTTTCCGTTTTTTAAATGTGTTTATTGGTATGAATTATTTTCTCTTTATTATTCTCACAAAGATAGGTAACTGAAGCTGTTTATTTTCTATTTATGTAGTGGGGTAACCAAATTGCAAAGGGTATGACAAGATCAGGAACTGAACATTTATTAGAATGAGCAAACAAAATAATTGTTTGCTGTTTGCTTGCCTGTGTTTTCATATTTTGAAATATAGAACTCTGTTCTGACTTTTTAGGAGAGAGAAGGCATCTAACAAGCTCTCTGGATAACTTTTGGTAACTTCCATAAAGATGTGGGTTACAAAAAGGAATACATTTTATTTTTGGTATTGTGCATTTACACACCGTGAGAAACAATCCTTGGATTCTTAAAATAGCTGTATGATAATTATACAAAATCGAATTGTATTTATACCGTGCACCACTGGTTTTCTATGGATTCACCATAAGAATTTTTAATTGGTTAGAAAAAGGAAATAGAATACTTTTCATCTTTACAACCTCACATAGAAGTCACAGAAGGAAATTATATTCTGTAACACTGACATGGGATCACCTACCATACAAACTGCCTTCCAACTCAATGTGCTAAATTATGCAGCACTAGGAAGTAAATATTTAAAATCTATAATCATGGAAAACAATCTGCTGCTTTCCATGCACATACACCAAAACAACATGAATGCAGTAAGAGAGAACATTTCCACTGGAATGATTCAAAGGTAATGTTGATAAATCATAATTAGGTTATCTGATATTCATGGGTAGTAACTAAACACAAAATCACATTCACTTATTAGTGATGTTATTAAGGAAGCTTTAAAAATATACTAAATATTTGATTCACATATTTCTAAAGCCATTTTAATGATCAATTGTGTAAATGAACATTGAACAGAGTTTAAGGCATATACAGTTTATATATACAGTTTATATAACAGACTTTTTTTCCTTTTTGAGGTGGAGTTTCACTCTTTGTTGCCCAGGCCAGAGTGCAGTAGCATGCTCACAGCCACCGCAGCCTCGACCTGCTGGGCACAGGGGATCCTTCTGCCTCAGCCTCCCAAGTAGCTGGAACTACAGGTGCCTGTCACCGTGCCTAGATCATTTTTTGATTTATTGAAGAGACAAGGTCTCACCATGTTGCCCAGGCTGGTCTTGAACCCCTGGACTCAGGCAGTCCTCTTGCCTCCACCTCCCAAAGTGCTGGGATTATAGGCGTAAGCCACCACACCTGATTTTATTTTTTTTTTAAGAGATTCTTGCAGCTTCAGCACTCAGCAATATTGTCTCCTCTGAGTGTGCCTTTGACTTTCCAATTCAGCCAGTTACCAACCATGCAAGAGATAAATCTGGACAAGCTGTTTGTTTCAGTTCCACAAAAATATGATGGTATGACTAGTGTCATGGCACTCTGCCTAGGCAATATCTGCTTTTTCTGAAGTACCAATAGTTGTGATAATTAGGAAAGATTTAAAGGGAAATAAAAAGCAAATAAGGGAAATTTATCAGAATGGAAACAAAATATTTATGACAGACTTTTAATGGTCACATGCATTTGATTAATGGAAACTTGATAATAGCTAATATGCCTTATTAAAGGCAGGAGCTGCATCTTAAACATCTGTATCCCTCCCACCTCTAAGCACAGTACTTTGTACAGAGTAGCTGGCTCTCCATAAGAGTTTGTGGACGGCCGGGCTCGGTGGCTCAGCCTGTAATCCAGCACTATGAGAGGCTGAGGTGAGTGAATTGCCTGAGCCCGCGGGTTCAAGACCTGCCTGGGCAACTTGATGAGACCTCATCTCTACAATAAATCAAAAATTAGCCGGGCGTGGTAGCACGCGTCTGTAGTTCCAGCTCCTTGGAAGGCTGAGGCAGAAGGATCGCCGGAGCCCAGCAGGTCAAGGCTGCGGTGGCCGGGAGCGGCCACTGCCCTCTAGTCTGGGCGACAGAGTGAGACTCCAACTCAAAAAAAAAAATAGAGTTTGTGGAGGCTGGGCTCGGTAACTCAGCCTGTAATCCCAGCACTTTAGGAGGCCAAGGCTAGTGGATGATTGCTTGAGTCTGTGTGTTCGAGACCTACCTGCCCGAGCAACTTGGAGAGACCTCGTCTCTACAATAAATTTTTAAAAAATTAGCTGGGTGTGGTAGTGTGCACCTGTAGTTCTGGCCTTTTGAATGTTAAGGTGGAAGAATAGGCGGAGCCCAGAAGGTCGACACTGGGGTGGCCATGAGTGTGCTACTGCACTCCAGCCTGGGTAACACAGTGAGGCTCTGACAAAAAAAATAAGAGTTTGTGGAAGTTCACAGTGATGACAGAGGCCCTGACACTCCTTTCTCATTCATACTGTGTGGTTTTAGCATACGCTATTTCTAGCACTTGTGCTTTATTTTTTTAACTAGTTATTCAGGCTATATAATAAAGTAACTATAAAAAAAACCAGAATAGGCTGGGCTCAGTGGCTCAGCCTTTAATCCCAGCACTTTGGGAGGCCGAGGTGAGTGGATTGCCTGAGCCTGCAGGTTCGAGACCCACCCGGAGAACTTGGTGAGACCGCGTCTCTACAATAAAAACTAGCCGGGTGTGGTAGCACGCGCCTGTAGTTCTAGCTACTCGGAAGGCTGAGGTGGATGGATCGATCCCCTGAGCCCAGCAGGTCGAGGCTGCGGTGGCCGGGAGTATGCCACTGCACTCCAGTCTGGGTGACAGAGTAAGACTCCAACTCAAAAAATAAAAATAAAATAAAATAAACAGAATATTTTACTGCTTAGTATGTTATGTGTGTGCTCATGTATGTATTTTAAAACATTTATAATATATAGGTAGCATCTTAATTGTCAAGCCCTTTCTAAAATGTCATCATATGCCAGGCATATACTTCGGAAGCATACCAGCCATTTGAATAGTCTTTGTTGTGATACAGCTCCAGATTTTGGTTAGTGAATTTTTTTTTTTTTTTTTTTTTTGAGTTGGAGTCTCACTCTGTCACCCAGACTGGAGTGCAGTGGCCACTCCCGGCCACCACAGCCTCGACCTGCTGGGCTCCAGCGATCCTTCCGCCTCAGCCTTCCAAGTAGCTGGAACTACAGGCATGCACTACCATGCCCGGCTAATTTTTTGATTTATTGTAGAGATGAGGTCTCTCCTGCCCAGGCGGGTCTCGAACCCACGGGCTCAGACAATCCACTCACCTCAACCTCCCAAAGGCGCGGGATTACAGGCTGAGCCACCGAGCCCAGCTGGTTAGTGAATTTTAATTCTTAACTTCTACCAAGTATCTTTCTTATCCATCTCCCTTCTGGACTACAGAAAGATGAAGGTTCTATTTAATAAATAAATGTGGACCATGGGAATATCATGATGAGAAAAGGTTCACTTGGCCTTGATGGGATAAATTCACCTTGCAGTCTTCTAAAGGCTAATAAATTATTTTTTTAAAAAACTTGGTGAAAATCTTTCCTTTCCAAGTAAACTTTTTGCTATACCTTCACCTGTATCCTCAAACTCTCTGTCTCCACTGCTCCCTTTACCTCCACATACAAACACACACAGAATCCCCATAATTTTCTTTTTTTCTGAGTTGGAGTATCACTATGTCACCCAGGCTGGAGTGCAGTGGCACACTTACAGCCACCATAGCCTCTACCTGCTGGGCTAAGGTGATCCTTCTGCCTCAGCCTTGTAAGTAGCCTAACTACGGACATGTGCCACCACACCCAGCTAATGTTTTGATTTATTGTAGAGATGAGGTCTTGCCAAATTACCCAGCTGGTCTCCAGCCCCTGGGCTCAAGCATCCTCTCACCTCTGCCTCCCAAAGTGCTAGGGTTACAGGCTTGAGCCACAGCCCGTGAGAATCCCTGTAATTTTGAAAGGATCTACAGTGGACTTAACTTCCCTCCTAAATGCAATGTTATTCTTTCTTTTCCTTTCATAGCCATACTACAAAGTAAACCTTGGCTTTTAAATGAAGTTTAGGGCCGGAGTAGGTGGCTCAGCCTATAATCCAGCACTTTGGAGGCCAAGGTAAAAGGATTGCCTGAGCCCACAGGTTCAAGAACAGCCTGAGCAACTTGGTGAGACCTCATTTCTACAATAAAGCAAAAAATTAGCCGGTGTGGTAGTGTGTGCCTGTAGTTCTGGCTACTTGGAAGGCTGAGGCGGAAGGATCGCCGGAGACTTGACTCAAAAAAAAAAAAAAAAAGAAAGAAATGCAGCTTAGGATCTCTTCACATCCAATAGTATTTACTAAATTCCCAAGACTATGCTAGATCATGGAAAAATAAAGAGAATTCAGGTAAGGAGTTTATGGTCCCACAATAGAGTGTGATAAATGCTATGAGAGCAGTAGGGACAAGATCTGAGAGAACAAAGAGGGTCATTTGCCCTCACATTGAGGGAGTCTACGGGAAGAAGTTCCTAAATTACTTCAATGATAAAAATAAGAATGAACTAGCTGTAGTAGAGGGAGGTTCAGCCTATTTAGGACAAGTCGTAAATCCATTAGAGCTGGAACATGAGAGGGGAGGGAACGGTATAATGTAAATCTGGAAAAACAGACCGGAACTGTTTCATAAAGGGGCTTTGTATACTATCATAAGGATCTTGGATTTTATAACTTAGTTATAAAGATAACCACTTAGGGAGTGACATAATTAGATCGAATTTTAGGCTGCTGGTTGTGATATGAATGAATTGGGCTGGCAAGACTAGTTAGGAGATTTCATAATTCAGCTTGTTTGTGTCGGAGTCTCTGTCACCAGGCTAAGGTGCAGTGACACACTCACGGCCACCGCAGCCTCGACGTGCTGGGCTCAGGTGATCCTTCTGCCTCAGCCTTCGGAGTAGCTGGAACCACAGGCATGTGCCACCTGGCCCAGCTAGTTTTTGTGTTTTTTTTTTTAATTGTAGAGATCTCGCCAAGTTGCTCAGGCTGATCTCAAGCCTGTGGGCTCAGGTTGGGATTATAGGCATGCGCTACTGCACCCGGCATAATTCAGTTTTTTGAAATGGGAGATCTGAGATAATAGGGACAGAAAAGTGTGACACCCTTCCTCCCCCATCGTAAGGATCACGGCTGACACTCCAATAGCCAAAGACAGGTTAAAAAGAGAAAAGCATAACAGATTTCATCAAGGTTTTATGTGGCACAGGAACCTTCTGAAATAAAGACCCCAAGACTCACAGAAAACTGTCCATGTGTGTGCTTAAATTCCCTAAAGAATGAACAGCCATTCAGAAATGTGACTGGACAAAAAGCGAATGATCTAATTGTAATAGACTGAGTGGGGAAACCCAGCAACGCCGGTCTGTCCGGGCCTCTATTCATTCTTTCCTCCTGGGTATAAGACATGACCCCTTCTGGAATGAAGGTCTTTTGATCTACTATCAGATAAGGAAGGACAGAGAATTCCTTTCAGCCCAGCTCTTACACAGACAGGTAGGGGAATGATAGAGCACCATTTCTGGCTTTTATGGCTGGTTTTGAGGGGGAGGAGTTTTGGCCCCTGCGACTCCCCTTGGGAGAAAGGAATTCTAGTTTCTGTGACCTCTCCGTGGGGAAAAAGAGAAGCAGAAGTTTACATTATGTTTCTGAGCCCCTTTCAATGCTCTTCAGTTCAAAGTATGCAGCACGCCAAACATTGGGCTATCGTTTTCCAACCTCCAACAGTAGTGATAAGGGAAGAGAAAATACTAGTCAGGATATTAAGATAATAGAGGAGATAATCACATCTCAATAGATAATCAAGAGGAGCTGTGAGTGAGAAAAGAAATCAAGGGAGACTCCTGGGTTTCTGGCTTTTCAATTTTCCACATGTTGAGTTAGGAATGCTAAGAGTTGTCAGATGGCTATGCCCAAGTGGCAGATATAGAGCTTAAGGGAAAGACTTGAATTGAATATATCGCTGTGAAAGTCATCAGTTTAGATGACAATTAAAACCATGAGCATGGATAAGATTATGAGCCGGGTGTGCGGGAATCTGAGCTAATAACCAGGAAGTCAACAGGTGATGGAGTTGAGGTAGGATGGGGAATGTCACACGCAAATATCACGGTATCCATCATGGGAAAAGAATTTTTATACAAGAGCAGGGGATTACTGGCTTAGATGTAGCATTGCAGAATGAGAAGAGAGCTGCTCTCATCTCTGAACCCAGTATTCACGAATAAATGAGACCAAAAAAGACAACAAGCATCCATTCAAGAAAATGAGACCCAAAAAGACAACAAGCATCCATTCAAGAATGTGACGGGGACAAAATCCTCTGGGGGGGAGGGGGAGTTAGCATTAAGACCAGGAAGCAAAGCAAGAATTCTGTGAGGAGAATGAGGATGTAGCAAATTAGAACATCAAATGAGGAATGGAAACATTTGAAGGGAGATAAAGAGAGGGAGACTAGGTCATGGGAAAGGAAGCACAGGTGAGAAGACAAAAAGAAAGATGAGGCCGCAGTGACAGGACTATAAAGAACTATTCACTAGCCTCGAGGTGTCAAGACAGAAATCCTATATAAACTAAAGTTTTCCCTAGCCTAATGAATAGTACAGCATGGATAAACTTTGAGCACATTATGTTTTTTTGTTTTGTATTTTTGGAGTTGGAGTCTCATTCCGTCACCCAGGCTGAAGTGCAGTGACACACTCACAGCCACCCCAGTGTCAACTTGGCTAGGTGCTGGTGCTCCTTCCGCTTCAGCCTTCCAAGTAACTGGAACTACAGGCCCGTACTACCATGCCCAGCTAATTTCTTATTAAATGTAGAGACGAGGTCTCGCCAAGCTGCCCGGGCTGGTCTCGAACCCAGGGCTTATGTCCACTCACCTCAGCCTCCCAAAGTGCTGGGATTACAGGCTGAGCCGCCAAACCCGGCCAAGCACATTATATGAAGTGAAATGAACCAGTTACAAAAAAGACAAATATTGTATGATTCCGCTTTTATGAGGTAATTAGAGTAATAAAATTGATGAAGGCAAAATAGAATGGTGGCTGCCAGGGACTAAGTCGGAGGGCAACGTGGAGTTGTTGTTTACTGGGTGCAGAGTTTCAGTTTTGTAAGATGAAAAGAGTTCTGAAGATAGATGGATGTGATGGTTGCACAACAATATGAATGTACTTAATACCACAAACTGTACACTTTAAATGATTGAGACAATAAGTTTAATGCTATGTGTGTTTTACCATGATTAAAAAAAAAAGTTGGAAGGAAAAAAATCAGTCCATGCGAAGACCATTCAGTGGCAAAAGAATAATCTCTGCATCCTGGAGAAAAAGGAACGCTTCTACACTGCTGGTGGGAATGCAGACTAGTGCAGCCTCTTTGGAAAACAATGTGGAGATTTCTGAAAGAACTAGAAATTGACCTTCCATATGACCCAGCAATTCCCCCTACTGGGAATATACCTGGAGGAACTCAAATCATTCTACAAAAAACATACGTGAACACACATGTTTATTGCAGCACTATTCACAATAGCAAAAACAGGGAACCAACCATGCTACCCATCAAAACTGAACTGGATTTTTAAAAAGGTGGTACATATACACAATGGAATATTACACAGCCGTAAAGAAGGACAAACATATGGACTTCACAGCAATTTGGATGGATTTAGAGTCTATTATACTCAGTGATCAATCACAGAAACAAAGAACAGAGTATCTTAGGCTCTCACTCATAAGCAGACCCTGAACAATTGCCATAATACTTTAAGAAAGGGATTGGCAGTAGCGGGATACTACTGGGGTGGGGTGGCTTGGGGGGGGACACACCATCAGTAAAGATACCTGATCCCAAACCAAGCAAAGTGAGGACCAAAGGGAGGCCCAAACTTTACCTGTAGGATGACCACTTGTAGACCTAACACTGAATTGTAGTCCACAACTTAAAATTAAAAATTAAAAAAAGAATAATCTCTGCATGCAATGGTGATAGAACAGATGAATTTCCACATGCAAAAGAATGAAGTTGGACTCATACCTCACATAATATACAAAAATGACTCAGAATGGATCAAACATTTAAATATAAATGTTAAAGTGATAAAAGCGTGTAAGAAAACATACAGGCACATCTTCATGGCCTGCATTTGGCAATTGCTTATTGGAAATGACACCAAAAGCAATAGCAAAAAAAGGAAAAAAAACAGATAAATTGGACGTCCTCAAAATTCAAAACTTTCATACATCAAAGGACATGATCAAGAAAGTGAAAAGACACCTAGAATAGGAAAAAATATTTGCAAATTATGTATCTGATAAGGTTCTAGTAAACAGAAAATGTAGGAATTTTTACAACTTAGCAACAAAAAGATAACAACCAAATTTAAAAACAGGCAAAGAACTTGGATAGCCATCTCTCCAAATTAAATGCATGGCCTATAAGCACATGAAAAGATGTTCAATATTGTTACTCATCAGAGAAATAAAAATGAAAACCACGATGAGATGCGACTTTTGTTCTAGGAATGTAGATGTTGGGTATGGTATGCTGAAGTCAGTGCGACCACAGGAGAAGAGGACAAGGCTTGAAAGGAAGAAGTTTATTACAAGTCCCAGAGATGTGGGGCAGTCACCGCACATCCTGCAGAGCCACTTGGAAAACACCTGGTTTGGGTTGGGTTGCAGAAGACAAGAGCAAGGAGAAGGTGCAGGCTAGACCCTTTGCTGGAGTTTCCATAGTAAAGGCAAAATAGGAAAGAGTCAACCATTTGGGAATGACTAGTTTGAAGAATCTCAGCAAACTTTGGGCTATAGGGGTGGTCTGGATGATTTAGGGCATGGAAATTAGATGAGGAGATGTTTGACAGGGTAAATAGATGCAGAATTGGTTAGTTTGCACGTGAAAGATCCACTACTGGGCAAGTTGTCATTATCATTAGGAATTAGCTAACCCTGAGTAGGATAGTCTCTCTCAGGGTATGTAAGGCTCTCAAATACCAGAGCATCCAGACTCCAACTCAAAACAAAGAAAAAGAAAGGGTAACTGCATGGTGAATATTTGTATATCTAGTCCGGAAAGGTACCCCACAATTTTAAATAAAAATTAGAAGAGGGGAAAAATAATTTAAAAAAAAGAAAAAGAAAAACATTGCACCTACTAGGATGACTATAACTTAAGTGGAAAATAATAAGTATTAACAAGGATGTAAAGAAATTGGAACCCTCGTACATTGCTGGTAGGAATGTAAAATGATGCAGTTACTGTGAAAAAGTTTGGTAATTTCTCAAAAAGTTAAGCAGAGAGAGCCAGGCTCGGTAGGTGGCTCACCCTGTAATCCCAGCACTTTGGGAGGCTGAGCTGAGTGGATTGCCTGAATCCGTGGGTTCAAGACCAGCCTGGGCAACTTGGTGAGACCTCGTCTCTACAATAAATAAGAAACAAAAAAATTTTTAAAAATTAGCCGGGTGTGGTAGTACACACCTGTACTTCCGGCTCCTTGGAAGACTGAAGCGGAAGGATCACTGGAGCCCAGCAGGTGGACACTGGGATGACCATGAGTGTGTCACTGCACTCCAGCCTGGGCAACGGAGTGAGATGCCACTCAAAAAAAAAAAAAAAAAGTTAAATATAGAAGTACTGTAGGCCTAACAATTCCATTCCTTAATACATTTCCAAAATAATTGAAAACAGGAACTCAAACAGATACTTGTATGTCAGTGTTCACTGCCGCATTAATAACTCAAACGTCAATCAACAGATAAACAAGAGGACACGAAACGAAATATACTGTATGACTTCACTTAAATGAAATCTCTAGAAAAGGCAGCTACATAGCGACAAAAGTGAATTAGTGGTTTCCAGGGGCGAGGCGGAAGGGCAAATGGAGAATGATTGCTTAAGAGTGTGAAGTTTCTTTTCAGGTGATGAGAACATTCTGGAAGTAGTTTGTGGTGATGTCTGCATACATTGTGAATTTACTAAATGCCAATGAGCTGTACAGTTTGAAACGGTGAATTCACGTTGTGTGTGTTACACCACCTTTTTTTTAAAAAATCTGCATCAAAAAAAGTCTACTTGCTACTGGACATTTTGGATGTGAACATGACATGACACCTAGGACTCTGAAGAGTTAAGAAAAGGATACATAGTAGCCATTATTATTCTGAAGTAAATGAATATTAGTCTATAGATATTTGGGTTTATGGCACAATAGAATAACCAGAAGTCTCAAAAGTAAGAAAATGCTACTTCAGAAGAGTAGTCGATCATCTAGTCAATCTATTATTTACAATACTGAGACAGAACTGCAGTCATTAGCATATTTTTAATCATTTAATGACAGCTTCTCGTTGTGATTCGCTGCTTTAAAAAACAGATTTTAGAGCCGGGCTTGGTGGCTCGGCCTGTAATCCCGCGCCTTTGGGAGGCTGAGGTGAGTGGATTGCCTGAGCCCGCGCGTTCTAG
>NW_007254597.1:230913-233566 GCF_000164805.1 Carlito syrichta | reverse complement strand
CGGGAGCGGCCACGGCACTCCAGTCTGGGCGACCGAGTGAGACTCCAACTCAAAAAAAAATAAAAATAAAAAACAGATTTTAAACAGTGTTAGCATTTTTAGATGATTTTATTTAAAACGACATCTATAATGGTATAAGAACTTCCACGTGAGTCTTCACACAAGACTATTATTATATTCTTTATGAAGTAAGATCATCTTAGCTAACTGCAGTTTCAATCTTTTTGCAAATAATAAAGATTGGTTAAATAACACTAATTCTTCATTTTTTAACGTAAAGAGTACTGTTGAACATTAATGGTTATTTTTTTGTTGGCGTTGTAGTCTCACTCTGTCAACCAGGCTGGAGTACAATGGCATGCTCACAGCCACCACAGCCTCGACCTGCTGGACTCAGGTGATCCTTCGCCTCATCCTTCCAAGTAGCAGGAACTACAGGCGTGCACTACCATGCCCAGCTAATTTTTTTTTGAGTTGGAGTCTCACTGTTGCCACCCAGGCTGGAGTGCAGTGGCATGCTCATGGCCACCACAACCTCAACCTGCTGGGCTTAGACGATCCTTCCACCTCAGCCTTTCAAGTAGCCGGAACTACAGACACACACCACCACGCACAGCTAGTTTTTGTGATTTATTGTAGAGATGAGGTCTCACCAAGTTGACCAGGCTGGTCTCAAAGCCCCAGGCTCAGGCAATTCTCTCATCTTGGCCTCCCAAAGTGCTGGGATTACAGGTTGAGCCACCGCAACCGGCCTTGATATATTGTAGAGATGAGGTCTCGCCAAGTTGCCCAGGCTGGTCTTGAACCCCTGAGCTCAGGCAAACCTTTCATCTCCGCCTCCCATAGTGCTGGGATTACAGGTGTGAGCCACCACACCCAGCAATGGTTATTTCCATACTAAATTTATAAACATAAGTTCCTGGTCTTCATAATACGAATTTATAGTAGTATGCTGATGGTTGATGTTGGGCCATGTGTATTTTTCTTTTTTGTTTGTTTGCTTTTTAAAACATATTTTTTATTATAAAATTGTGGGGTACAGTTAAGGGTTAGGTATACAAATGTGCATCGTTCAGGTACCCTTGTTAATAAGGGGTGATGTTTATTGTTTTAATGAATGAATGCCTCCAGAAAACCCTCCTCAACCTTCCATCTGCCTTTTGCTGCCACCCTGATTCTCTCCTCTTCATCACATTTAAATGTTTTGAAAGCGGTGTCTTCCTTCACTCAACATCTCTATTTGCTCACAACTTAATTTCCACTAATACTAATAAATTGCCAGTCTGGATATTTTGGTCTCTACAAACCTGATACTGTGTGTCTTTCTGTTTGTTGTTGGGAAAAAAAAATCAGACTGAAGGTCAGACTTTAAACCTGGTAAATTCATCAAAGTTGCCACCTTATGAGTGTCCTTAGGGTCAGCTAGCCCATTCTATAGTGTTTGAAGGATAAAGAGATGCCTAAGACCCCAATAGTCCTTAAAGAAATTATCATTAAAAACAAGAAGCTGGGCTCGGTGGCTCAGCCTGTAATCCTGCGCCTTTGGGAGGCTGAGGTGAGTGGATTGCCTGAGCCCACGGGTTCGAGACCCGGCTGGGCAGGCGAGACCTCATCTCTACAAGAAATAAATAAAAAAATTAGCCAGGCATGGTAGCGCGCGCCTGTAATTCCGGCTACTCGGAAGGCTGAGGCGGAAGGATCGCCGGAGCCCAGCAAGTCGAGGCTGCGGTGGCCGGGAGCGGCCACTGCACTCCAGTCTGGGCGACAGAGTGAGACTCCAACTCAAAAAAAAAAACAAGAAGATACCAATTCACACCCAGAATGAGAGTAGCAAAATTTAAGATTGATGTTAATATCCCAGTGTTGAAGAAAGAATGGGGAAACATACTCTTACAGCACTGGATACCATGTAAATTGGCAAAACTCACTTAAGAGCCAATGACAGTGCCTGCCTACCAGACACCCAATCTTGCAAGACTGTCATTAAAGTTTTGCTTCTGTTGCAAAAAAAAAAAAAAAAATCCAATGACAATATGTATATGAAAAGTCTAAAGAAACAAATGGCATGCCCTAAGCATAGCACCTTAAGAAACTTATTGTAGGGAAATAAACAATTATAGTTAAAAAAAAAAAATGACATGAACAAAATTATGCAGTACAGCAGCATCTGTTAAATCACAAATTTGGTAACAAATAGTTAACTTAGGGCAGTGAGTAAATAAATTATAACATGTCAATGGAATACAGTACAACCAATTAAGTCACATTGTATTCCATTGACATTGAATAGAAGCACAGTTATTAACATGGAAAATGTTCAAAACAAATTGCCAAACTAAAATAATTAAACTACAATATTTTAGTTATGCTATAAAATATGTATATTTATCCACATGGGTAGATGGATGGAAGGAAGGAAGGATTATGACTTTCAGTTTATATTTACTTTGTAATTTTCTATTTTTTTATATCTGCATTGATTAAGATGGGTAATTTCTTCTCATCTTTTTTTTTTTTCTTTTCTGAGTGGAGTCTCACTCTGTCAGCCAGGCTGCATTGCAGTGGCACACTCACAGCCATCCCAGCGTTGACATTCTGGACTCCAGCGATCCTTCTGCCTCAGCCTTCCAAGTAACTGGAAATACAGACTTTG
>NW_007254597.1:220461-230893 GCF_000164805.1 Carlito syrichta | reverse complement strand
ACCACACCCGGCTGATTTTTTTGATTTATTGTAAAGATGAGGTCTCGCTGCCCAGGCGGGTCTCGAACCGCGGGCTCAGGCAATCCACTCACCTCAACCTCCCAAAGGCTCAGGATTACAGGCTGAGCCACCAAGCCCGGCTGACTATTATTTTTTTGAGTTGAGGTTTCACTCCATCGCCCAGGCTGGAGTGCAGTAGCATGCTCCTGGCCACAACAACCTCGTCCTGCTGGGCTCAGGCGATCCTTCCGCCTCAGCCTTCCAAGTAGCTGGAACTACAGGCGGGCATGACCACGCCCGGCTAATTTTTTGAGTTATTGTAGAGATGAGGGTTCACCATGTTGCTCAGGCTGGTCTCGAATCCACTGGCTCAGCAATCTACTCTCCCGGGCCTCCCAAAGTGCTGAGATTACAGGCTTGAGCCACCGTGCCCAGGCTTCTCATCTATTTTTAAGTGCACAAATTCTTTTGTAACTGTTTAATCCGTTGTTTAACATTGCCACTGAGTGTTTGTTTTCTTAATTGACCCCATTTTAAAATTTCTAGACATTGTAGCCAGTCTTCATCAAAATCTGCCCGGTGTTTTGAAATAATCTTTTGGTTTTTTTTCTCCTTTTAAAAAAATTTTTAAATCACTTTAAACATTAGTAGTTCATAGTTACTATAGAATAATCTTCTTTCCAGATACTCTTGGATTTCTGAGTTCTTTTGTTTGCTATCTCACTCATGATAAATTATTTCCTCCTGCGTTTATAACTATAGATTGTAACCATATTTTAAGCAGAATGGGAATCTTGTAGTGGCCTAAGTTGAAGGTGAGTTTCTTCAGGAAAGTTTTGCAATTATGAATTATTCTCATTGCTCACAGATTCTGTATTTGTAAATTCACTTACTTGCTAAAATGTATTTGCAACCCCAAAATCAACACTCCTGGCTGTTCCTGGTTACTTGTAGACATTCACACTTGGGGAGCTCTGAAAAGCCTGCCCTGTGCACATTTGCAGCTGAGGTCAAAGGAGGCCAGGCTCAACTTCTTCTTTCAGATCTTATCTGGTAAACAAGCGTCCCTTTCTCAGTAAATTCAGCGCTATGCTCTTCACATTCTTGTGCTTTTTACTGGTGCTTTTGCTGTTTAAAATGAATCCCATGGGCATGATGGCTCACACCTGTAACCCCAGAGCTTTGGAAAGCTAAGGCAGGAGGACTGCTTGAGGTCAGGAGTTCCAGACCTCCATCTCTACAAAAATTTTGCTAAAAACTGAGCCACGCATGGTGGCATGTACCTGTAGTGTTAGTTACTTGGGAGGCCGATATGGAAGGATAGCTTGAATCCAGGAGTTCAAGGCTGCAGTGAGCTGTGATCAGGCCACAGCACAGGCTGGGCAAAAAGTGAGACCCCTCCATCTCTAAGAAAAATGTTTTAAAAAATGTAAAATAGCCCCAAGCGAGGTGCTGTCTAGTGTTCCTCAGTGCAAGAGGCTGCTATGTCATTGTACATGTCATATGTATATATGATTTAATTGTCACTTCTAACCCAATGAAACTAGAGGAAAAAAGAATTAAAGAAAAAGAGCAGCTGTACTGTGCCTCACAGAGAAAACACTGTTAGGTACGCTTCAATCAGGCATGAGTTATAGAGTCGTGGGAAGTTGGTTCAGTGTCAATGACAACACTATATATTAAAGAGGAAGTGTTTAAATAGAAACATAGGCCAGGCTCGGCGGCTCAGCCTGTCATCCCAGCATTTTGGGAGGCCGAGGCGAGTGGATTGCCTGAGTCTGCAGGTTCGAGACTTTGTCTCTATAATAAAATCAAAAATCAGCTGGGCGTGGTAGCTCATGCCTGTAATTCCGGCTACTCGGAAGGCGGAGGCAGAAGGATCGCCGGAGGCCAGCAGGTCGAGGCTGCGGTGGCCGGGAGCGGCCACTGCACTCCAGTCTGGGCGACCAAGTGACAGTCCAACTCAAAAAACAAAAGAAAAAAACAAACATAAAGTAAGTTTATGTACATAATGACATAGTAAAGTCATGTTAGGCAAACAGTTAGCTGTGGGGCAAAGCAGGGCAGGTAATTTTGGTGTCACTATCTAAGCCGTATGGGTAGAAGTTGCTTCAGTCCTCTGATCCGTTTTACATCAAGTTATCAGCTTGGGCGTCACTGCCATGTGTGATGCATAGCTCCAGACTTGAGGCCTGAGTGAGAGCAGGCTCAAATGACAAATTCTCAAGGGCAAGCCACTGCCCTCCTCTTTTTTTCTATCCTGATTCCAGAATAAGTTAGATACTTTTACCTCAGACATTGTTTGTTTATGTACTACTTTTCACGCAGCATTTTTATATATTTTGTAGTGAAGGAGTTTGGGAATTTTCTCCTTCTAGATATCTCTATTTTTTTTTTTTTTTTGAGTCAGAGTCTCACTCTTGTCGCCCAGGCTGGAGTGCAGGGCATGCTCCTGGCCACCACAGCCTCGACCTGCTGGGCTCCAGCGATTCTTCCACCTCAGCCTTCCAAGTAGCTGGAACTACAGGCACGTGCTACCACACCCGGCTAATTTTTTGATTTATTGTAGAGATGAGGTCTCGCCAATTTGCCCAGGCTGGTCTCAAACCCACGGGCTCAGGCAATCCACTCACCTCAGCCTCCCAAAGCACGGGATTACAGGCTGAGCCACCGAGTCCGGCCTACTTTATTTTTTGTTTTATTTTATTTTATTTAGAGACGAGGTCTTGCTATGTTGCCCGGTCTCTCAAGCAGTCTATTACTTTTATAACTAGAAAGACATATTATTGAGAGTCCATATATATATCCTAACCACCCAGAAGAGGAGAGAAGATAAGCCGCAAATTCCTCAATAAAAGCAATATATTTTGCAAAAGAGAAAGTGGGAGTTAAGGCATTCACCCATATTATCCAGGAACCAGACAGCAGAAGGAGAGCCTGTGTTTTGGATTTAGACACTTTTAGATGCAAATGCTACTCTCCCTTATAAGCAAATTAGTGAACATCTCTCAGCTTTACTTTCCTCACCTCTAAAATAAGGACAACATATAGAGCCAAGGCTATAAAATTAAGTATTTGCTGGAATGTCAATATCTAACAGTTTGAAGCAACGGTATTCAAAGCGTGACCTGCAGAATTTTGGGGTCTTCAAGAGCCTTTCAGGAGACCCACAGTCAAAACTATTTTCATAATAATGCTAAGCCATTATGCTGCCTTCCCTACATGGGCATTTGCACTGATCTTGCAAAAGCAGCAGTGGGTAGGAACCACTGGAAACTTACCCTGAATCAGGACAGTGGCACCAAACTGTACTAGTGACCATTTTTGCTATTCACTGCCATGAACGCAAAGTAAAAAAGAAAAATGCCACTCTCGCTTATGAATGACATTGATGAGCAGTAAAACTTAACTAATTTTTCCAGCTCTCAACCTCAAGTGCAAGGTTTTGGGGTGACAAAGCGGGAAGTATGAATAAAGCCCTTCTGCTGCAAATCTAAGTAAGATGCTTGTCTAGAGGTTGAGCACTTGTGTGATGTTTTGAGTAGCCAGCAAAACTAGAAAATTGGAGGGGTTTTTTTGTTTGTTTGTTTGTCTTTTCAGTTGGAGTCTCACTCCGTCACCCAGACTGGAGTGCAGTGGCACACTGCTCATGGTCACCGCAGCCTCGACTTGCTCTGCTCAGGCGACCTTTCCACCCCAACCTTCCAAGTAGCTGGAACTATAGGCGAGTGCCACCATGTTTGGCTAATTTTTGGATTTGTTGTAGAGACGAGGTCTCACCAAGTTGCCCAGGCTGGTCTCGAACCCCTGGACTCAGGCAATCTTCTTGCCTCAGCCTCCCAAATTGCCAGGATTACAGACGTGAGCCACTGTACCGGGTGGAAAATTGTTTTTGGAATGCCATTTTTATGTGCAACAGACTATGTTTATTCAGGTTTTGGCATTTGGCAGCCATTTTTTTCAAAAATGAATGAAGTGAGCCTGTTGCTCCAAAGAACACAATGTGGTATTTTTTGTTGATGATAAAATTTTGAGCTTTTAAGTGAAAATTAGAATATCGCAAAACTTTTCTCTGCCACAGTGAGCTTGTCAAGTTCCAAATGCTAAAGACTTCTCTGACTAAAAAAAGGCACAGAGGAGGCACATTCCCAACTTAGGGCTTCAGCACTGCCTGTCCTCTCTGCCCAGAATGTTCTTTCCTCATATCTGCTAGGCTCATTCCTTCACCTCCTATAAATCCCCATTCATGCATCACCTTTAAAGAGCCCTACCATCATGAGCACTAATTTAAAATTGCAATCCATCCCTCAGAATTCTTTCTTTTTTTTTTTTTTTTTCGTGAGACAGGTCTGGCTCTGTCACTTAAGTTGGAGTGCAGTGACCTGATCATAGCTCACTGCAGCCCCCAACTCCTAGGCTAAAGTGATTAATCTTCCTGCCTCAGTCTCCCAAGTAGCTGGGACTATCATCATACCTGCTTATATATTTATTTATTTATTTGTAGAGACAGGGTCTCATGGTGTTGCCCAGGCTTGTCTCAAATTTGTGGCCTCAGGCAATCTTCCAACCTCAGACTCCCCAAGTGCTGGGATTGCAGGCATGAATTGAACCTCTGCGCCCGTCTCCATCCCCCAGGACTCTTGACCTGCCTTTTCATCCTCTATTTCTCTTCTTCTATCACCATGGGACTTATCACCTTTCGGCATTCTACATAATTTACTTATTTTAGTTTTTGTTTATTCTCTGTCTCAACCCACTAAAACGTAAGCCCATTGAGAGCAAGAATCATTGGTTTTGTACACTATGTAACTCAAGCCCTTTAAAGAGTTTCTAGGACATTATAGTTCACAAACACTCATTAACAAATGTGTGTAAGAATAATATTTTGTGTGAGTATATACATAAAAACTGAAGATTATAAATCAAACTGTTAAGGGTCATTATCTTGGTTATAATACATATTTCTATCCAGGCACAGTGGCTCAGCCTGTAATCCCAGCACTTTGGAAGACCGAGGCAAGAGGATTGGCTTGAGCCTAGGGGTTCAAGACAAACCTGGACAACTTGGTGAGACCTCG
This sequence comes from Carlito syrichta, assembly GCF_000164805.1. Taxonomy (NCBI): domain Eukaryota; kingdom Metazoa; phylum Chordata; class Mammalia; order Primates; family Tarsiidae; genus Carlito; species Carlito syrichta. The sequence continues at coordinate 225,815 of NW_007254597.1, read as the reverse complement.
TCTCTACAATAATCACAAAAAACTAACCAGGCGTGGTGGCATGCGTCTGTAGTTCCAGCTACTTGGAAGGCTGAGGCGGAAGGATCACCAGAGCCCAGCAGTTCGAGGCTGTGGTGGTGGCTGTGAGCGTGCCACTACACTCCAGCCTGGGCAACAAAGAGTGAGACTCCAACTCAAAAAAAAAATTGCCTTACAGTTTAAATTGTTCTCAATGTACCTGTTATATTAAAAATCCGTATATATACAATACATACACACGTACATGTATGTACACACATATACAAAAGTATATATACATATAAATACATATGTGAATATATATCTGCATACATAGATGTATATATGAGAGGGAACCCAAAATAAACCAGAATTGTTTTGTGGAGGGTGGGTCCCTTGTAATACAGGCTTCCCTCACTAGGTAAGTGTTCTAGGAACCCATTGGCATCAGTGTACCAGCAAGCATTGTTGTGAGAGGCTGCATTCATAGCCGGGTGTGGTAGCACGTGCCTGTAGTTCTGGTTACTTGGAAGATTGAGACGGGAGGATCGCCGGAGCCCAGCAGGTCGAGGCTGCGGTGGCCGGGAGTGGCCACTGCACTCCAGTCTGGGTGACAGAGTGAGACTCCAACTCAAAAAAAAAAAAAAAAAAGGAGAGGCTGCATTCAGCTCAGTGAATTTTTTTTTTGAAGATTTGCCCATTTCATGATGGGTGATTTACGAGCGCACCCGCCCACACCTCACTGAGTATTCAGCAGTTTTTGACCAAAAACAGCATGGCCCGCGTGCCCCCACCCTCCCTATTCACTTGATCTCACCTCAAGCAGCTTTTTTTTGGTTACCCTAGATGAAAATAGTCCTCAAAAGGAAACATTTTGCGGATATGGAAGAGGTGAAACAGAAAACGGCGGAAGTACTACAAGATATCAACATTGACAAGTTCAAAAACTGTTTTGAGCAGTGGAAAAAGCATCTCGATAGATGTATTGCATCATGTGGAGAGAATCTGAAGGTGACTGAAGTTTAAACATGTAAGAATAAATACACAATTTTTTGTAAATAAGTTCCAGGGGGTTTTGCCCCTCTCCCCCCATATATATTTAGCCCTGGTCAAATTGCCAACTCTGATGCAAAATCATCATTCAGAATTTATCCCTCTTTGATGCCACAATAAGACTGTATCTTTACTGAGTGCTGCTTACATTCTGCCTGGTTTTATTATGTATATGTTTATCTCTCTCAGTAGATTTTAAGCTTCTCAAGGGCAAACAATTGTCATGTTCACACAGGTACCTAGCCAACTGAGTATTTGACAGGCCATACCTCAAAGACCAAACATTTTTAAAACTAGAGTGAGTTCAATTAAAAAGCTGGCATTTATCACTCAGTGGTAAAGACTTTATGAACTTATTAAGTAAATAATAACCCTCAACTAAGTACTGGGCCTGCATAAACATGATCTTTCTCAGCTTTTTTGTTTCTGTAGAGAAGTCAAAAAGAATAACTATCAAGAGACAGTCTTTCTGGCTGCCTTTTTATTTTAAAATATAAAAATCTAAAGTTTTTAAAACTGTAATTTGTATGGTATTAAGATTTAATAGTAGATCAACTTAATATTAAGTGAGTGGTCCTCTTTCTGAGACTCCCCTCAATTCAAAGTTTGAGACCTGGCTTTCAATTCAAGTGATGAACTGCCATGTTATACCCTTTCCTCTTCCTCCAAGCCCATAAAATTCCTGAATCTCCAAACACCAAAAATAGTTAATCCTCTATCAAGACAGAGAGAGAGAAAGAGGCTATTTTTAGATTCTGAAGAATCTGAAATTGAGCCAGGCTGAAATTTGGACTAACAAAAGAAATGTTTCTGAGCAATATTTGACTTACTGTCTTTACCCGGAAAGCAGAGTAAGGTAGAAAACAGAGCATGGACTTTTTAAAAATAATATTTATGAGCTGGGCTCGGTGGCTCAGCCTGTAATCCCGCGCTTTGGGAGGCTGAGGTGAGTGGATTGCCTGAGCCTGCGGGTTCGAGACCTGCCTGGACAACTTGGCGAGACTCATCTCTACAATAAATCAAAAATTAGCCATGTGTGGTAGTGCACGCCTGTAGTTCCAGCTACTTGGAAGGCTGAAGTGGAAGGATCACCGGAGTCCAGCAGGCCGAGGCTGCGGTGGCTGGGAGTGGCCACTGCACTCCAGTCTAGGCAATGGAGTGAGATTCCAACTAAAAATATATATATATATTTATGAATAAATAGTTCATAGTAACATGAAAATGCGCCTCATGTTTTAATACCAAGTGAAAACAACTGAATACAAAATTATACTTGTAAAAATAGTCACAACTCTGTTAAACAAAAAATGAAAATCACACCTGGAAGAAAATATATAGAGAAATACAGATCAAAATGTCAACAATGTTTGTACTTAAATGCTGAAAATTTTTTTTTGAAAATTCTTTTTTTCTTGCTGCTTTTCTGTGCAGTGGCACACTCCCAGTCACTGCAACCTTGACCTGCCGGGCTCAGGGGATCCTTCTGCCTAGCCTTCCAAGTAGCCAGAACTACAGACACACTCTACCACGCCTGGCTAATTTTTGATGTATTGTAGAGACGAGGTCTTGCCAAGTCCAATTTGCCTGGGCTGATCTCTAACCCGCAGACTCAGGCAATCCACTTGCCTTGGCCTCCCAAAGTGCTGGGATTACAGGCTGAGCCACCAAGTCCAGACTCCAGGTACCTTAAACACAGTTCTGCCACCAGTTCCAATCAAAAAGGACTGCTGTTCTATGTGTTCATGATAGAGGGTCCCACATATAATATTATGTTCTCTCTGTGCCTCTCTCTCTCTCTTTTTCTCGGACTCTTTCTCCCCATCCCCCATCTGTCTCTGTCTCTCCCTGCCTATTTCTGTCTCTCACACACACATGCACACACACCCACACACTATATATATAAATATATAAAGATATAAGAGTATCTTCGTCATCCTCTGTCACTCAGCACTGGCCCAGTGCACCTCCTAACCCTAAACATCTGTTCGCATAATTAGCATTGTTCAGGTCCCAGAGAAGTGTTTCTCCATATTTCTTGCCTTACAAAAGACAACTGTGTTCAAATGCTGTAATGGCTTGCTGGTTTTGCTGGTGGCAACATCGAAGATAAATGCTGCTTCAGAGTACAGAGATGACTTCAATGGCAAAATGATTAGGCTTAAAAAAGAGACGTTAACTTGTCAAATCCTACCTCTCAACATGAATGTGACAGATTCTTCTATAGCAGCAAATCATTTCCCAATAGAGCCAAGCATCCACTTTCTTGCTTCTGTTCGTGTGATTCCTACGTACTCATGAATCAGCACTGTGTTTGCAACAGTTGTGTCTGATGTGGCAGGCAGTCTTCTTTTATTTTTGAGTTGGAGTCTTACTCTGTCACCCAGGCTGGAATGCAGTGGCATGCTCACAGCCACCGCAGCCTCGACCTGCTGGACTCAGGCAATCCTTCTGTCTCTCCCTTCCAAGTAACTGGAACTCATGGATTGTTTCTAACAAGTAGAATACAGCAAAAGTGATGGGATGTCACTTTCACAGTTAATTTTCTTTTTTGAAGAGTATATTTTTATATGGGGGAGGAGGGAATGAAAAGCAAGCAGCCCCTCTGCTGGGCCCTACTCAGTGGCAGCTTCTTGCTCCATGGGGTCAGGGAAGAGTTTGAGGAAATAAAAGTTGTTTGGAAAATCCAGGTGCAGCTTCTTTGTGTGTGGTGATGGGCAGGAGGGACGAGGCGAAGTGTGAGGGCCCCTCGCAACCTCCATCTTGCCTCAGACTGTGTCCTGGAGCCCTGTGGGCTGCGCCGCCTTCACTCCGGCTTCTTGGGGATGTTGATGGCCATGTAGTGGTAGAGGACAACGAACAGGAAGAGTGACACACCCAGCATGTTCTCAAAGATGGCGAGCTGCACGTTGGTGATCACCTCGAGGAGGACCTGGACTGGAAGTCCACAGTTAATTTTTAAAAGACTATAACTTCTATCTTGCTGGCCAACTCTCTGTATTTCCTTCTTGGTTCACATGCTTTGATGAAAAAGCTGCTGTTATTGGATGGACCCATGTGGCAAAAAACTGGGGGCCGGCTAGGAGCAGTAGTCAGTGAGTAACTTAGGCCCTCAGTGTGACAACTTGCAAAGAGCTGGATCCTGCCAACAACCACTGAATGAATTTAGAAGCTCATCCTTCCTCAGTCACACCTTCAGATAAGACCAAAGATTTGGCCAACACCTTGATGGCAGCTGTGGAAGACACCAGGAAGCAGAAGACCCATCTAAGCCAGGTCCAGAATCCTAACCCATAAAAACTGTGAGATAATAAATGTTGTTCTTTAAAACCACTAAGAGTTGGGGATTTTCCTTCTTTGAAACACTTGCCCACTGCATGTCTTTCTGCCATGAGTCTTCCTTTTTCCTTGTCTTTTTTTTGCTAATAAACTTTGTTTTAAAACTCTGCTGGCTGCTATAGAATTCATTTTAGAAACAAGTCAAAGAATCCACAGGTTTTGCACCACACCCCAACTGGCATCAGTTTTGTTGTCCAATCTGGTCCCAGGTTACTTCATAGTTGGGAGTTGTTTTGGAGTTGGGAACACTTCCTGGGAATCCCCAGGGCGTGTGCTCCCACCCTCATCCTCAGAGTACCCTGCACTCCAGATCTCTGCATCTCCTCCCTCTCTCCTGGGATGCCTGGGTAAGGAGTTGTTTCTCACCAGCTTTCCACACTTCTCAACCACTCACATATGCAGATAAAGTGATTTAAAGCATATAAAAAGCAACTTCTAGGAAACAAAGAGGTGACCGCATATAAAAGCTGTAGGTACCAAAAAGGCACGTTAAGTCAACTGGTCAGGAAACATCCTCTACCACCCCAACAGAGGCTGTTAAGAATTTATGGAGCCGGGCTCGGTGGCTCAGCCTGTAATCCCGCGCCTTTGGGAGGCTGAGGTGAGTGGATTGCCTGAGCCCGCGGGTTCGAGACCCGCCTGGGCAGCAAGACCTCATCTCTACAATAAATCAAAAAAGCAGCCGGGCGTGGTAGCGCGCGCCTGTAGTTCAGCTACTCGGAAGGCTGAGGCGGAAGGATCGCCGGAGCCCAGCAGATCGAGGCTGCCGGCCACTGAATTCCAGTCTGGGCGACAGAGTGAGACTCCAACTCAAAAAAAAAGAATTTATGGGTTTGCTGGGCTTGGTGGCTCAGCCTGTAATCCCGCGCTTTGGGAGGCTGAGGTGAGTGAATTGCCTGAGCCCGCAGGTTCAAGACCTGCCTGGGCAACTTGGCAAGACCTCATCTCTAAAATAAAAAAAAAAAAAA
>NW_007254597.1:213703-220441 GCF_000164805.1 Carlito syrichta | reverse complement strand
CTTGGAAGGCTGAGGCGGAAGGATCGCCAGAGCCCAGCAGGTCAAGGCTGCGGTGGCCAGGAGCGTGCCACTGCCCTCTGCCTGGGCAACAGATGAGACTCCAACTCAAAAAAAAAAGAAAAAGAAAAAAGAATTTATGGGGCCATTGCCTTACTGGACTCTAATGTGGACTCTTTGAGCTGTGGATGGTGCCAGGCTTCCTGGCTTTGGCCACCTTCCCTGCTTTGGGGAAGTGAATCTCCTCTTTTTCTCTCATTTACTTGTTAAATAAACTATATTTTTGATCTAAAAGTAAATAAGTAAATAAAATCACTAAGTGTTGGGATAATTTGTTATGCAAAATTAATAATATAGTGGAGAAAAACATTTTGCAATATTAAACATTGCATATTATTTGTTAATGTATATATAGATAAGTTAGATGTAAAAGTAACAATTTGTGAAGTAGGTTACCAATTCTTTACATTGGCAACCAGACAGGCAGTGAACATTAACACTTCAAATAGTTTTCTCTTTATAAAAATATTTAATAAAATTTAAATAAGTGTTCTAAATATTAATAAACATTTTAAAATACAAAAATATTTATATTTTACATTGTTTTAATTTACATTTTTATAAAATTGATGCAAATTTTATAAGCATATGCATTTTTTATTTTTTAACTCTTTAGGCCATTACGCAATAGAATACAATTTATGTGAAAATATTGATTACAATGACATGTTTAATTATTTTCCTGAAATGAAGGCAAGAAAATAAGTTCTACGAAAAAAGCATGTGTTATGGGTTGAATTGTGTCTTCTCCCCCCTAAAATTCTTATGTTAAAATCCTGGCTCTCAGTACCTCAGAATGTGACCTTATTTGGAAATAGTGTCATTGCAGATATGATTAGCTAAGGTAAACCAAGGAGTGGGGTGTGACGCCGATCCAATGTGACTGATGTCCTTATAAAAAGAGGAAATCTGGACACAGAGATAAACACAGAGGGATGAGTCCATGTGACAATCGGAATTATACTTTTACCACCCAAGGAATTACCGGAAGCTAGAAGAGAAACCTGAAACAGATCTTTTCTAGCTCCTTCAGAGGGAGCATGACCCTGTTGATGCCTTGCCTTGATCATGGACTTCTAGCCTCTAGAATTGTCAGACAATAAATTTCTGTAGTTTAAGTCACTCATTTTGTAGTACTTTGTTATGGCAGCCCTGGCTAACTCATAGAGCTTGCAGTCATTTATAAATTATATCTTTCTTTTATTACTAATCCAAACAGGGCTAGCCCACCAACAGGATATGTAGACACACATGATAATAATTAAGCCCAACAACCTTTCTTATTTTGATGATATTCAATCACATAAAACCATAAGTTTAAACATATTTCCAGTTTACCATTATAAAGGTGTATCTTTGGCAAAGTAGAAAGATAAAATGTCATAATTTTAGCTCTTACATGTAGGTCTTTGATCCATTTTGAGTTCCTTTGTAATATGGTGTAAGGTAAGAGTTCATTCATTCTTTTGCATGTGGAAATTCAGTTGTCCCAGTGCCACTTATTGAAAAGATTATTGTTGGCCGGGCTCGGTGGTTCAACCTGTAATCCCAGCACTTTTGGAGGCTGAGGTGCGTGGATTGCCTGAGCCCGCGGGTTTGAGACCCGCTTGGGCAACTTGGCGAGACCTCATCTCTACAATAAATAAAAAATCAGCTGGGCATGGTAGTGCGCGCCTTTAATTCCGGTTACTCGGAAGTCTGAGGTGGAAGGATCGCCAGAGCCCAGCAGGTCAAGGCTGCGGTGGCCAGGAGCGGCCACTGCACGCCAGTCTGGGCGATGAGTGAGACTCCAACTCAAATAAATAAATAAATAAATAAATAGCCAGGCGTGGTAGTGGTGCCTGTAGTTCCAACTACTTGGAAGGATCGCCAGAGTCCAGCAGGTCCCCACAGGGGTGGCTATGAGCATGCCACTGCACTCTAGCCTGGGTGACAGAGTGAGACTCTGACTCAAAAAAAAAGAAAAGATTATTGTTGAAATCAAGGATGTGTCTTTGAACTTGCAATTCGAATCTCTTGATTTGTATGTCTGTCCTTATGCCAGCACCACATTGTCTTGGTCACTATAACTTTGCAGGAGTTTTCGAAATCGGGAAATGTGAGTCATCCAATTTTCATGGGTCTCTTGAATTTCCAAACGAAGTTACAGATAATCTTGTCAATTTCTGCAGCAGCAACAACAACAACAATGGCAAAAGCATGAGTTTTGATAGGAATTACATTGAATTTGAATTTCAGGAGTTTTACCCTCTTAACAATATTAATATTTCCAATCCATTCACATAGATTTATTTCTTCTTATTTAAATCTTCTCTAATTTCTTTCAGTGGTTTTTGTAGTTTTGTGTAGAAATCTTGCTCTTCTTGTGTTAAAATTGTTCTTTAAATGGGACTGTTTTCTTAATTTTATGTTCGGATCATTTATTACCATTGTATAGAAAAACGATTGTTGTATATTGATCTTGTATTCTACTACCTTGAGTACACTTGTTTATTAACTCTAATAAATTTTTGTGGATTCCCTAATTATTTTCTGCATATATATGATGTCATTTACAAACAGATAGTTTTGCTTTTCTCCTTTCCAATATGGATGCATTTTATTTATTTTTCTTAACTAATTGCCTTGGCTAGAACCTCTAGAACAATGCTGAATTGAATTGAAGTGACAGGAACAGTATCTATGTCTTGTTCCAGATCTTTTTTTTTTTTTTTTTTTTTTTAATGAGTTGGAGTCTCACTCCGTTGCCCAGTTTGGCACACAGTGGCATGCTCATGGCCACCCCAGCATTGACCTACTGGGCTCTGGCTATCCTTCAACCTCAGCCTTCAAAGTAGCCAGAAACACAGGCGCATGCTACCTCGCCTGGCTATTTATTTATTTATTTATTTATTTATTTGAGTTGGAGTTGGAGTTGGACCTACATGTGATTTTTTTATTGGAGAGACGAGGTCTCACCAAGTTCCCTGGGCTGGTCTCGAACCCGTGGGCTCAAGTAATCCACTAGCCTCGGCTTCCCAAAGTGCTGGGATGATAGGCTGAGCCACTGAGCCTGGCCTTGTTCCTGAGCTTAAGGACAAAACGTATTTGCTATTTGACTTTGGGCTACTTCTTCGTGCTCAGTTTTCTCATCTGCAAAATGAAATGATACCAATAACAGTACCTCCTTCATAAGGTTGCTGTGAATGTTACAAGAATCAGTACCAGTAAAGTATATGGACCAGTGCTGGACATATATTGTCTGCTCTTAATATGTTCACTTTACTAAACATCGTGATGGATAAAAATAATTAACATTCGAATCTCCTCGATGTCATTCTCATTCTTAGTATAACAGCCAAGTTGGAGAAATTTCAAAGATTAGTTCCTACACATAGGATTCTGTGTTACACATTGTAACTATTTCATGAAAGATATCTTTCTTCATACAAAGCATAGTGTTAAGATTGGACAGATTAAATGTGTCCAGAAAGTTGTTCTCTGGATCTTTATGAGAAAATATTGGACATAAAAATCTAATGAATTAAACAGATTTCAATGAGTTGCCAGTAGGTGGCTCTCTCAATTTACTATATTATTCTCAGTCCAGCTATGTGCTTTTATGTGTCAAGTCACATCATCCAAAAAAACCCTTGAAGAACAGGTCAGAAACAGCTCCCCAGGAATTAGCTCATTTAGTTGCCTTTCTTCTGGTAGTATTTACCCTCCACAGTTGTAGATGCACTTGCAGAGAAACATGAGTTGATAGCTATTTTTTAATGTTTTTTTTTTGTTTTTTGTTTTGCTTTTAATAAAACATGAGGAAACACTTTGGAAATGTTTTAATTAGAGCCTAGAATGTCAATTATTTTTACCCATCATGATAAACAGATGAACATGATTTTTAAAAATCTTTCACAGACAATTAATTTCCACTTTTTTTTTTTTTTTTGCTCATTTCTTTATAATAGCTTTAGACCTGGCTAATTCTTCCCTCAGTTTTTCTCTGCATTATAGTAATGATTTATACAAATCTAACTTTTTTTTTTTGAGAGGAGGATATTCCTATTTTTCCCAAGCTGGTCTCAAACTCTTAGGCTCAAGTGATCCTCCTGCCTCAGCTTCCCAAATAGCCGGAACTGCAGGTATGTGGCACCACGCCAGGCAAATATATCTGTTCTTTAATATATCAGTAAGTTGTTCAGGACCTTTGGCTTCCCCCAGCATTTTGCCTTCATTTTATACTGGCATTGATTACTTTTGCTAGTAGTTCCTCCAATGTTTGGTGAAGCTCTGCTTTATTCTCCAAGATATTTCTTGCTATGACAGATATATCCAGTTGTTCACCAGTTGAACCTTACAGAGTTCATAGCCCTACTCGCTGTTTCTGCAAAGATCTAGGACTTACTTCCACAGAATTACATCCTTCAACTCCTAAATATGCCTGAGCTCTAGAGGGCCAGCTCATCCCAGACCAGTTCAGAGGGGAAGAACAGACTCTTCCACTGGTTTCACAGAAAATTCACTTGCACTCAACACTTGATGAAGAGCTGCAGGGTCCCAGAAGAGCGCACAGGACAAGGTGTTTAGTCTTTCACCAGTTGGAACAGTTTTTGGGTTTTCCTTCATATTTTCTCCCCTTTGAGTCGGTCCATTTAAATCTCTGAAATTAAAAAATAAGTTCGGGCCAGGCGTGAGGGTTCATTCCCGTAATCCTAGCACTTTGGGAGGCCAAGGCAGGAGGATTGCTTGAGCCAAGGAGTCCAAGGCCAGCCTGGGCAGCATAGCAAGACCTCATCGCTACAAAAAATTTAAAAAATCAGCTGGGCATCTGTAGTCCTAGCTACTCGAGAGGCTGAGGCAGAAAGATCACCTGGGCCCAGGAAATCTGGGCTGCGGTGAGCTGTGATCATGCCACTGCACTCCAGTTGGTGCAAGTGAGTGAGATTCTGGCTCAAATAAACAAACAAAATAAATAAACTCAACCCGCTTCTCCATAGAGCAGTTCTGCCAAGAGTCAGACCTCAAGACTCCTCAACTGATCTCACGGGTAACTTGAGAGCTGAATGATCCTGCAGATATTTCCTGAATCAAGGCAAAAGTTTAGGCCTTTGTGTCCCTCACTGATCAGTCAAGGATGCGAGGTGTCCCTAGGGTGGATGCATAAACGAGTGAGGCACCTCCATTTATCTAAAGGCAATCCTGAGAGAGAGAGAGAGAGAGAGAGAGAGAGAGAGAGAGAGCTTCCTCCCTAAAGGTGGCCTCTGGGTGATGCACTACAGAATCCACTTCGGAGTCCATCTTCGGGAGGAAAAAATGAGGCCCAAGCAGCAAGAAATGAACCCAGAAGGAGAAGGGAGACCCAACAACAATATTAGGGTCTCTCAGCATAGCTTCTCTGGAATTCCTAGTTGAGTGAGCCAATAGTTTCCATTTTCTGCTGAGGCTGTTTGAAATTGGGTTTCTGTCACAACCGAAAGATTCCTGATGAACACCACCTCATGTTTGAAGAAAGCAATCATCCCTATTTTTTACTTCCACCACTTACCACAATGTTAATATTATAATGTATTTGTTTACACATCTTTCTAACAAAACTGCAAATTCCTTATATGATCATATTTTATTCACCCTATCTTTAGCATGTGCAGTAGAGTGTAAATAAAGGAGATAGTGAATAAATATTTATTGAATTCGTGAATTTAAAAATGCCAAAATGGGCCAGACCCAGCAACTCACCTGTAATCTCAGCACTTTGGGAGGCCAAGGCAGGTATATTGCTTGAGCCTGAGCAACATGGCAAGATTCCATCTCCACAAAAAATAAATAAAGTAGCCAGGTACTGTGATGCACGCTGGGGAGTCCCAGATACTTGGGAGGCTGTAGTGGTAGGATACTCGAGCCCAGGAGTTTGAGGCTGCAGTGAACTGTGATTTTGCCACTGCACTCTAGCGTGGGCAGCAGAAAGAGACCCTATCTCTAAAAAATAATTAAAAGAAGGAGAAAATGCCAAAATGATAGACAGCATGTGGGCATAGACATGGATAAGTTCACAGAGCACATTAAGTAAGGAGCAGGTAGTCAAAAATTGACTTGATTCAGAAAAAAACTATTGGAAAAGGACAATATTTGGGCTCTGAGAGTCACACTTTCTCTCTTGAGTGAATTAGTGAATTCACTAACTCAATAGGCATTCGTTAAGTAGCTCAGCTTAGAATCCACTCCAAGAAGACCATATCCCACCTAAATGAGATGGTTGAGAAAGGAGGAGTGTTTCCCAAGAGGAAACATGGGACGATGCTCTCAAGAAGGAACAGAAAGGGACACTGTCAGCGAACACAAGCGTCCATTATCAGGACCAGACTTGAGTTGGGGCCTGTTAGAAGGCTCATGCGGTAATCCAGGGAAGGAGGAAGAGGCAGGAGACTTCAGTGGAGGTGGAAAGAGGTGAGAGAGTCAAGGAGGTTTAAGAAGAAGAAGGGACATGACTTGATAACCAGTTAGCTGAGAAGTATATAAGAAGGAGGGGGACTGGCCTCTCTTTTCCAGACGGTAAAACAATCAGCCTAAATGCTTAAAGAACTTCCTGGCCCAGGATCCTGAATGGGAAAAACTTTTTTTGTGTGTGGTATGTGATTGATATCTCTTTTTTAACATTTTTTTTTTCCCCCTGTAATCCATCTCTTTTTTTTTTTTTTTTCA
>NW_007254597.1:196342-213469 GCF_000164805.1 Carlito syrichta | reverse complement strand
CCCCCATAGTTCCCCACCACTGTCAGTCCTTTTCTTACAGTATTATGATAGATGTTCAAGGTCCACTATATGAGTGAGAACATGTGATACTCAGATCTTTGTTTCTGTGAGAGATCACTCTCTGAGGGAACACTACTACACTGCTGGTGGGAGTGTAAACTAGTGCAACCTCTGTGGAAAGCAGCGTGGCGATTCCTAAAATCTCTAAATATCGACCTCCCATATGACCCTGCAATCCCCCTACTGGGAATATACCTTGAAGAACTCAAATCACTCTATCAAAAAGATACCTGCACATGAATATTTATCGCAGCATTGTTCACAATAGCAAGAACCTGGAAGCAACCATGCTGTCCATCAAAAGAGGATTGGATTTTTAAAATGTGGTACATATACACGATGGATACTATGCAGTCATAAAAAAGAACAAAATCATGAATTTTGCAGCAACCTCGATGGAACTAGAGTCAATAATACTGAATGATCTCTCACAGAAACAAAGAAACACTCACCAGAGGTTCCTTTTTGGTGTTTCCTAAGCTCACCTCAGAAACGACTCTCTTTACTCTTCAGCGTTCTCTCTGGTTCTTCTGGACTCTCCTATGTTTAATTCTTTCGCGTACTGTTGCCTGTACCATATGCACTCAAATCTTAAGCTTATTTCTAACTTAGCTTCTGTATGCCCTCTACTAGGCAAACATCTGACCCTTAACTAACTATTGATGAATGTGTTGAAGTTTGAAATTTGTTCAAAGTAGTGAAGTATCAAAAATTAGTGTACCCAGAATTGTGTCGCTCAGCTGACGGCCCCTCTGTGGCTCTCTCTGGTCTGAGATTCCAAATCCCTGGCCACAAAAGCAGACACATGATCCAGGCTGGATCCATTTAAGTTCCTTCCATCCCTAGTCACCATGATTCGTCCAAGGGATGGGCTTATGATTCTTTTCTAGAAATTTTTCAAACTAAAGCTAACGAAAAGAGATTCACTTTCTTCTAAAGTGACTAAGCTTGAAAGAACACAGTTCCAAGCTGTGTAGGCTGTGAGCTCTTCATGAATTCAGCTCATCTATGGAAGGAAGGATTGACATCAGTGTGCAGGAAGATGAAGACATAAGATATATAAAGGGGGAGTGGGAGAGAGAGAAGCAGGGAAATACAGAACCTTGAAATCTGGTAACATTTACATCCCTGGATCCAGCTGGCCCTGGAGCTCTCTCTACTTCCGAACTTTCTGCGGTTTGATCATATGCTCCACAGAAGCAGAGATCCAAGCGCCTGGCACATAATAGACGATCCAAAAATAATTGTTGAGATAAAAGTCGTCACTTTGGGCCAAAATGGAGTGACGTGAACCAGATTTACTCTTCCATCTGAAATTTTAAAAACAGACAAAAATGCATGACCCAATGGTTTTCAGACACTAGACAACAGGGGGTGCAAGACAACAATCCCTAGAGAGAGGGATTGTTCCACTTCACACCTTGAGAGAGTGTCCATACTGCATTGCAAAGAAGGGGAGCCCAGGGGACGCCTCATGGACTTTGTGAGTTGAAGAGACAGAGCTGAGAGTCTGGGGAGGCCAAGGCTGCTGGAGTTCTCAGGGCAGCACACCATAGAGGAGACTGCTGTTTAGAGAGAGAGTTCCAGAGATCTGGAGAGGGTCCTTCTTTCCTGTTTAGTGGATGTTGATCACGATGTGTGCATGAGGAATGTTCTAAGGCAAGAACAAATAAAATAAAATATAAAATAAAATAAATCATTATAGTTTTCTATGAGCAAACCAGTGTTCCAACTTGGGCAATAAATGTATTCATAGTTTCCAACGAACAGAAACTCTAATAGCTTAAAAAAAAAAAAAAAGGAATGAGTATGAATCAATAAATTCTTCCTTTTTCTTGAAGTCATTTTCAGTTGGAGTTCCATCACTTGCAACCAAAGCATCTTAACCAATACACCGTACAATTCCACGTCTCAGAGTTTACTTACTTTCAGCAACTAATAAAGGATTCCAAAGATTTTGATTATAAGAATGTTTAACATTTTAATGTGTATAAATGTCAGAAAATCAGAAACAAACTACAAAAAGTTTTGTGCAAATTTTGGTAAATCTATCTAGTAAAATACTACGGAGTAACTAGCATGACATTTTAGAGCCTTACTTGCTGACATCAGAAATATGTTCATGACCATTGCTTTGTTAAACTCTGGTATGTCCACATGGCTCTTTGAGCTATGGCCACCATTATTTCCTGGCTTTGGCCCCTTCCCCTATCTTGGGGAGGTGAAGTTTCTCTCTCTCTCTTTCTTTTTTTTTTCGAGTTGGAGTCTCACTCTGTCACTCAGGCTGGAGTGCAGTGGCACACTCACGGCCACCCCAGCATCGACCTGCTGGGCTCTAGTGATCCTTCCACCTCAACCTTCCAAGTAGCTGGAACTATAGGCACGTGCCACCATGCTCTGCTAATTTTTTGATTAATTGTAGAGATGTGATCTCACCAAGTTCCCTGGGCTGGTCTCAAACCCATGGGCTCAGGCAATCCTCTCATCTTGGTCTCCCAAAGTGCTGGGATAACAGGCTGAGCCACTGAACCCAGCTCTAATTTACGTTCTAAGTAAATTATATTTTTCAATCTAAAAAAAAATATATGTTCATGCTATATTGATGAATTTTTAAAGCCAGTTTACAAAACAGAATGTATAGTTTTTTATCGTACATATACATGTATGCATATGAAGTCTGAAAAGCGACATCTCAACATTTTAATAATTATTCTCTCTGACTGATAGAGCTGCAGATGGATTTCATTCTTTTTTCTTTTAACATATCTGTATTTTCTAACTATTTTATTACAAATTTGTTTCAACTTTTTCTAATAAATGCCTGTCTCCTTAGTTGAGCTCTGAGTTTGTAGGTTTTGTTCTGTTTCTGATCTTAAGTTTACTCCTGGTTTTCAATTTATTTGCAAAGGAGAGCAGATTGACACATTTGTAGCTGGCTGAGTAATTCATTCCTTTCCCAATGAGGTTACAGGCTCTTCTTATTTCTCCAAGTCCCCTCTGGATCTCTAATCTTTGCAGTTTTGCTACATAACTGTACATGCTGCACACACACAGGCACAATAACAATCACTAAGTAAATGGTTATTCTTTCACTAATATCCTAAGAGAGATGTTGCGTAGTCGAAGGTTTACGTTCAACAGAATGGGGTCAGAGAGGTTTTAAAGTTTTGCCAAAGCACATTGAAGCAGCTCAATTATTACAGCTCAGAAATGCTTCCCAGTGTCTGGTTGACCTAATGCTTTGGCAAATACTGAAAGTGACCTACGTCCCTAGGGGGACACATGTTACGCCTAACAATTCAACGTCCCAGATTTTCCAAAAGAGACCTGATTTCTTTCTTTCCTTCCTTCTTTTTTGTTCCCTAACAAAGGTCATTCCTTTATTGGATTTTGACTTTCATGTCTCTGGAAGGTTTTTCCTATAAATGAATTCATGTATTTAAATTAAAAGAACTTTTGCTAGATTACAAACCCCAAGTTTTAATTTAGAAAAGATGATTACCAGGCTTAGTGGCTCAGCCTGTCAGTCTAGCAATTTGAGAGGCCGAAGCAAGTGGATTGCCTGAGCTTGAGGGTTCGAGACCAACCCCGGGCAAATTGGCAAGCCCTCATCTCTACAATAAATAAAAAATAAGCTGGGCGTGGTAACTCGCACCTGTAGTTCTGGCTACTTGGAAGACTGAGGTGGAAGGATCGCCAGAGCCCAGCAGGTCAACGCTGGGGTGGCTGTGAGTGTGCCACTGCACTCCAGCCTGGGCAACAGAGTGAGACTCCAACTCAAAAAAATAAATAAATAAATAGAAAAAGAAAAGAACAGATCATTACTAATGCATCAGTTTGGGACAATTAGTCCTCAGGTAGGATAATGTGATATTGGTGGCTGTAGCTGTGTCAGGGAGAGACAATAGTGTTGTGGATATTAAAAATCTAACTGGGGGCTGAGCTCGGTGGCTCAGCCAGTCATCTCAGCACCTTGGGAGGCCAAGGCGAGTGGATTGTCTGAGCTCGCGGGTTCGAGACCAGCCTGGGCAACTTGGCGAGACCTTGTCTCTGCAATAAATCAGAGCACACGCCTGTAGTTCTGGCTACTTGGAAGGCTGAAGCGGAAGGATCTCCAGAGCCCGGCAGATCAATGCTGGGGTGGCCATGAGCCTGCCACTGCACCCCAGCCTGGGTGACAGAGTGAGACTCCGACTCAAAAACAAACAAACAAACAAAAAACTAACTGGGGCTCAAATTTTGGTAACCATAAGAAACCATCACCTTGAATTCCCAGTTGACACCATAAATACTTCTGACCTTGAATTCCAGTTGCAAGTGTAAAACTCACCAGTATATGAAAGGAGCTCAGTATCTTGTTGCTTTCATAGTCTTATTCCTCAAATGGAATTTTAAAAAATGATCTTGGAGTTTGCTGGGTTGTTTTGAGAATTAAATGAAATACTGAATGTAATTGATTTACAAAGCACTTGTTTGGTTTTGCCAAGGAGTCTTTTGTTAAAATATAATCTTACTATGAAAGTTAAAACAGAAAAATCAAGCTGTACTGTTTGAAGAGAATATAAAATGCAGAAGCCCTTTTTACAAATTTGGTATGTTCCTCTTGCTTTTCCCCATGATTACTAGTGAAAAATTAGAGCAAGAAAGAAGAGTAACAATCCCACCACATAGACAACTGCTGGTGGAATCTATTTCCAGACTCTGGAGAATGTTTTCAAACAAATTTGATCAGCAGAATGAACTCTTGTTCCCATCTTTCCATGCGACTTGGAGAGGTGAGATTCTGGGCCAAGGTGAAGAGAAGGCAAATTTTGTCATCAGATCCAGGAGGCAACAAAACACATGGCCAGAAAGAGGAGAGGAAGGCCAGCGCTGCCGGATAATGAATTTGGTTGAGCAGCCAAGCTGGAACAAACCCAGAGAACCCTGGGTAATAGCTAGAAACAGAACTGGAGTTCCTTTAGCTTGTTTTTGTTCTCCAGCAGCTGTAAACTCTAGGTTCAATCAGAGCAGTTTAAAGGGTCAGTGTTATGAAGGTAATTCAACTTGAAATGTGGCCCGTTTACTAAACTTATGAGACTGCAGGTCTGAATTTTTGGTTAAAAGTGTGGACTGCTATGAAACTTATGTTGAAAATGCTTTGAGTTGCAAGGGCAAAAGAAAGATCATTTTTGTACACTTTTTTCATTTAATTGGAATGATTTTCAAGTTTCTGCAAATATGGCTATCGTAAATTTAAAGCACTAAGCATTTATTGGTGAAATCCCATAGTAAGAAA
The DNA here is from genome assembly GCF_000164805.1 of Carlito syrichta. Classification (NCBI taxonomy): domain Eukaryota; kingdom Metazoa; phylum Chordata; class Mammalia; order Primates; family Tarsiidae; genus Carlito; species Carlito syrichta. The sequence continues at coordinate 208,131 of NW_007254597.1, read as the reverse complement.
TACAATAAGTGAGTGAAGTTGAAATAAATGCTTTAAAGTTTAAAAAAAAAAAGAGTAAGGATTAGGTTATTTCCTGATATCTCCTGCCTTCTCCTACTGTTTTTTTTTGGTTTGTTTTTTGTTTTGAGTTGGAGTCTCACTCTGTTGCCCAGACTGGAGTGTAGTGGCTGCTCCCAGCCACCACAACCTCGACCTGCTGGGCTCTGGCGATCCTTCCGTCTCAGCCTTCCAAGGAACCAGAGCTACAGGTGCGCGCTACCACGCCTGGCTAATTTCTGATTTATTGTAGAGACGAGGTCTTGCCAAGTTGCCCGGGCGGGTCTCAAACCCACAGGCTCAGGTAATCCACTCACCTCGGCCTCCTGAAGTGCTGAGATTATAGGCTGAGCCACCAAGCCCGGCCTTCCTACTTTCATATATTTCCAGGGCAAGACAAAAAATATGACTCAAGAAATATACTAAATCACTAGTAAATAGAAGTTTTTCTACACCCTTTGCTTAAAAATGTTACCATTGGCTGGGCTCGGTGCCTCGCCTGTAATCCCAGCATTTTGGGAGGCCGAGACAAGAGGATTGCCTGAACCTGGGGGTTCGAGACCAGCCTAGGCAACTTGGTAAGACCTCATCTCTACAATAAATCACAAAATACTAGCCATTCATGGTGGCGTGCGTCTGTTGTTCCAGCTACTTGGAAGGCTGAGGCAGAAGGATTGCCTAAGCCCAGCATGTGGAGGCTGTTTTGGCCATGAGCGTGCCACTGCACTCCAGTTTGGGCAACAAAGAGTGAAACTCCAACTCAAAAAATAAAAATTAAGAAAATGAAAATATTACCATTATTTGACCTATCTTTCCCTCTATTTACCAAATCCATAAAGAGATATTAAAATATTTTTTCCTTTTCTTTTTTCCCTAGAGACAGGGTGTCACTCTGTCCCCCAGGCTGAAGTCCAGTGGCATGATCATGACTCACCACAGCCTGGAACTCCTGGGCTCAAGTGATCCCTCTGCCTCAGCCTCCCAAGCAGCTGGGAATACAGGCACATGTCACTACGCCCAGCTAATTTTTCTATTTTTTGTCGAGATAGGGTCTCACTCTGTTGTCCAGACTGGTCTCAAACTCCTGGCTTCAAGTGATCCTCTCGCCTTGGCCTCCAAAGTGTTGGAATTACAGGCTTGACCCATTGCACCTGACTAAAACATTTGTCTAAAAACTTTCAACTACGTATGCAAAGGTTCAAAACTTTCTGCAACATTTGGTTATTGTTCTATATTCTTTACTAACCCCTTCCACATCCTTAGTTGTTTTATATTTTAAGGGACAGTATTCTCACCTCACATATTTAAAATAAAAAATTTATTAAAAAAAAAAAAAGAGAAAGCCGGGCTCGGTGGCTCAGCCTGTAATCCCGCGCCTTTGGGAGGCTGAGGTGAGTGGATTGCCTGAGCCCACGGGTTTGAGACCCGCCTGGGCAGCGAGACCTCATCTCTACAATAAATCAAAAAATCAGCCGGGCGTGGTAGCGCATGCCTGTAATTCCGGCTACTCGGAAGGCTGAGGCGGAAGGATCGCCGGAGCCCAGCAGGCTGAGGCTCCGGTGGCCGGGAGCGGCCACTGCACTCCAGTCTGGGTGACAGAGTGAGACTCCAATTTGAAAAAAAAAAAAAAAGAGAGAGAGAGAGACAGGATCTTGCTCTGTTGCCCAGACTAGAGTACAGTGTGATCATAGCTCACTGCAACCTCCAACTCTTGAGCACAAGTGATCCCCACCTCAGTCTCCCAAGTAGCTACTTTTCACATTTTTAAATTTTTTAAAGATGGTGTCTTGCTAAATTGCTCTGGCTGTTCTCAGACTCCCGGGTTTAGACAATCCTCCCACTTCATCTTCCCTAGTCTCTGGCTTTATAGCCATTCTTTATAAAGTCCTTCCTGGCTCATCCAGGCTGGTCTTAATGTCCCTCTGGTGTGTTCTCTGCGTATCATTTCTACCTATATCACCTTTGTGTTAGAATTCTCTGCCAATAGCCTGTCTCTTTGGCCAAATTGTAAGAGTCTGTCTGTAAGCCCTTCCCAACCCCCATGATAAGTGCCCACCCTTCCTTTATAACACTCATGAGTGTGATTATATTTGTGCAACAGGGATGCAGTGAGCACGCGCTAGTCTTGCATAACCAATAAAGTTGAGGCCTTCTCTTACACGCCATCAGTTCCCCCACAGCACTCAAAAGATTGTTTGAGGGGGGAAATAAGGAATATTCAATGTTTCTTGCTCTTTTATTTAAACAGTAGTTTATACAGAGTACAAAGTTTTAAAAGGTATACAATTCTATACGGCTTATAATGGAAAAAAAGTAGTACATATTCCTCCTTTTCTTTTCTTTTTTTTTTTTTTGATTTGGAATCTCACTCCATCACCCACGCTGGAGTGCAATGGCATACTCACAGCCACCAACATTGACCTGCTGGGCTCCAGCGATCTTTCCGCCTCAACCTTCCAAGGAGCTGGAACTGCAGGTGTGCACTACTATGCCTGGCTAATTTTTTTTTTTTTTTTTTTGAGTTGGAGTCTCACTCTGTCGCCCAGACTGGAGTGCAGTGGCCGCTCCCGGCCACCGCAGCCTCGACCTGCTGGGCTCCGGTGATCCTTCCACCTCAGCCTTCCGAGTTGCCAGAATTACAGGCATGCACTACCATGCCCGGCTGGTTTTTTGATTGATTGTAGAGATGAGGTCTCGCTGCCCAGGCGGGTCTCGAACCCGCGAACTCAGGCAATCCACTCACCTCAGCCTCCCAAAGGCGCGGGATTACAGGCTGAGCCACCGAGCCCGGCTCTAATTTTTTTTTTTTTTTTTAATTGTAGAGACGAGGTCTTGCCAATTTGCCCAGGGTGGTCTCGAACCCACGGACTCAGGCCATCTACTTGCCTTTGCCTCCCAAAGTGCTGAGATTACAGGTTGAGCCACCAAGCCCGACCTGTTCCTCCTTTTCTGCTCCCAATTCCCACATTTTAAAAATTGTACTATCTGTTTTTTCTGGTACTTACCTCCATCTACCTAAACAATGTTCTATATCGCTGCTATCTGGAGATCGCTCGGTTTCATGTCTCTTGGCTTCCTACTATGGAGAATGAAGGTTGAGCTCTCTTCCACCTCTTCCCATCCACGCTCCATCACACACACATTCACGCACCTTCTTTTCCTCCACTATTTCTCCCTGTATGATGACCTTGCTCCATAAATTTCGGTTAACGTAACAGGACCACGCTTCACATAATGATTGCATTTCCTTTCTTGTACAGTGTTTTGTTTTTTCTGGAATTAATATTTGCCTCTCTTTCATGTGGGTTTAGTTTTCTATGTACCTATAACTAATTCACCCCAAAACATGGCTCCAGAATTATAAATGTCCTTTCATGAAGTTCAGATACATCTGGTTGTCTCTATTTCATTCATTTTATTCACCCCTCCCGAGTGCTCTGTGAAGCCTGGCCCAACATGAGCAGATTGCTCTCAAAGAATGTTGGACCGTGTCACTCTGGGATTGCCTGCAACCTCATCCTGGGATTCCTTTTTTCCTCCTTGTATTGGATTCTTTGTTTTCTGGATCCTTTCTCTTGCTTTTTTTGTGCTGCCCTTGCTTTGTGGCTAAACTCTTCAGTAATTTCTGAGAAAGGGTATATACGTGTTTGGTCTAATGTTAAGGACACAAACATCTGCAAATGTCTTTATTGTGCCCTCACACTTGAATGAAACTTTGGCTGGATATAGAATTCTAGATTGAAACCACTTTCCTTGGAATCCTAAACACATTGCTCCGTTGTCTTTTTGCATCAAACATTGCTGTTGACAAGTCAATTCCTTCTAATTCTAGCTATTTGTGATTTCCTATTTTCTCTCTGGGAACATTTAGAAGTTTCTTTTTGTCTCTAGTAAATAAATTTCCCATGAGGCACCTTGGTGCGTGTCTTTTTTCGTCTATTTTACTGAGCATTTAATGGGCTGTCTACCTCCAGGAAGTCATGTCTTAACTGTTGTAGATAACTTTTCTGAATTTGATAATTGTGTCCTCTATGTTTTCTCTATTATTTCTTTCTAACATTTTTGTTATTTAGTTGCTGAAGTATCTTTTTATTTTTTTATTTTTATTTTTTTTTGAGTTGGAGTCTCACTCTGTCACCCAGACTGGAGCGCAGTGGCCGCTCCCGGCCACCGCAGCCTCGACCTGCTGGGCTCCAGCGATCCTTCCGCCTCAGCCTTCCGAGTAGCCGGAATTACAGGCATGCACTACCACGCCCGGCTGATTTTTTGATTTATTGTAGAGATGAGGTCTCGCTGCCCAGGTGGGTCTCAAACCCGCGGGCTCAGGTAATCCACTCACCTCAGCCTCCCAAAGGCATGGTATTACAGGCTGAGCCACCGAGCCCGGCTCTTTTTATTTTTTAAGTTGGAGTCTCACTCTTGTTGCCCAGGCTGGAGTACAGTGGCATGCTCATGGCTACCGCAGCCTCGACCTGCTGGATTTAGGCACTCCTTCCGCCTTAGCTTTCCAAGTAGCTGGAAGATGCTCACCACCACGCCCGGCTAGTTTTTGTGATTTATTGTAGAGATGAGGTCTCACCAAGTTGCCCAGGCTGGTCTTGAAACCCTGGGCTCAGGCAATCCTGTCGCCTCAGCCTCCCAAAGTGCTGGGATTACAAACTGAGCCACTGTGCCTGGCCTGAAGTATCTTTAACTTTCTTATCTTTTCTATTTTCCATCTCTTTTTCATTTTCATTTATATTTTTTGGTTTTACTTTTTTAGAGATTTCTTCCAATTTTATCTTCTAATTCCTCCATTTCTTGAGCTTTTGGGGGAATTTCAGCTTATTAACCTTCCCCTCTTCAAGTTTAGATTTGAGTTTTCTCTAGACTGGAATATTTGTTCTCACTTACTCATCTGCTTTCATTCTTCACATTTTGTTATGTTGTCTCCTCTCCCATTCTCTTGGTCCCTTTTAGCTTATGTCTTTTTTGGGGGTCACTTTACTAGGATTTCAGGTAGATTCAGGGCTGAATGCACGTGTTAAATCTACCTTGTATAAACAGGACCTTTGTTTCTTGCAGTTTTCATCCCCACTTATAACACTCATACTTGTCGTAGATACCACTGGGTTACAGGCAAACGATCAAGTACAAGAACATACACAAAAGAAAAGGCACGAATATTGATATTTCAAGATATTATAACATTTTCAGCAGTGCTGGAGCCAGTTCATGCTAGCTCATAAGAATAGATGGGTTTGTTTGTTTTGTTTTGTTTTTGTTGTTGTTGTTGAGACAAGGTCATGCTCTGCTCTGTTGCCCAGGCTAGAGTACAGTGGCATGATCATACCTCACTGCAGCCTCAAACTCCTGGGCTCAAGTGATCCTCCTATCTTAGTCTCCCAAGTAACTGGAACTACAGGCATGCACCACCACATCTGGCTTAGATGGTTTTATTTTAAGGAATTTATTTAGAGACAGTTGTTAAATAACCATTGTTAAAATTGAATTAAAAATATACTTACAATGTTTATTATTAATACAACTTATAATGAAATAAATTCTATAAAAACAAAGGTAACAAATACAGAAAACTCATTACTTCCTAATTATTTTAGTACATTTTATTATTATCTATCTTCTTGAAGTTATTTGCATCTACTCTATCTATATGGTAGAAATATTATATAATGATGTGCTGTATATTTCTTTCCAACTCCATGCTCAACTAAGTTATATTAGTATCCTAAAAGAAATCACCATGGAAATCAGGAAACATTACAAATAAGGGATTGATATTCTTCTTGTCGTTGTCTAGCCATAAGAAAGTGATGAAGAATAATGTTAATAATGCAAATTAACATTATTAAAATTATATTGGGTCTATAGCAGTTAGATTGTGACTATCACAAAAAAATTAAGAAAATATTATTTTACTATTGAAAAACTATAATCTTAGTTAGTGCAGTGGTCACTATCATTGACAAATGTAAAATTCTGACAATCTTTTTTTCACTTTCATTTTACTCTTTTACTTAAATGAAAATATCGACCAACATTCGAGTTGAAGCCACACTCATTTGTCCATTGCAGCCATAGGTTGGCCATGGATACAAGAGTTCGGCAAAAGTCAATGAAATAACTCTGTGAGAAACAATTGTCTATAATAATTCTACAATTAAGAGTATTGATTGCATAGGCCATTGCCATAGCCATTGCACTGCTAAACTACGGTGTGGTCATGTGCTCTTTGAGCTATGGCCAGGTCTTGTTTTCTTAAGCTTGGCCCCCCTCCCCTACATTGGGGAGGTGAATCTCCTCTTTCTCTCTAATTTACTTTCTAAATAATAATTTAAATAATTATTTTCTAATCTAAAAAAAGAAAATTGCGTGCATTATTACTTATACATTGTGTGCTGCAAATTCTTTTAATTAGTAAATTTAGTACTCATACACACAACACATGTATACTTCAGATTATTATTTTTTTAGAGAGAGCTGGTTGTCAAACATGTATCAATGCAACAGTATCTGTAACCTTCTGTATATTGCAAATTCCATGAGGGCAGTCACTATTTCTGATTCTTCAAAACTCAGTTTCTGCTACCTAGGAGATACTCCATAAATATTTATTGAATGAGTGAATGAAAGCTCAGAGATTTTTCCCTTGTTCATTTTTATATCTAAAAACTAGCACAGGCCTGATACAGATTGAGTACTGAAAAAAAGAATGATTGTTGACCTGAACTGAATTTGCGTCACAGCCTCCTCATTCTGAAAACAATCCTATGACAAACACACATCAAGAAAAAGAGTGAGAGGATTTTTTCAGGCAGACAGTCACATGCTTGTTTCACGGTTACTTTGTAAATTAAGTCACTTCTTGCAGTTAAGTGGAGGGAGAAAAACTTCCTCCTTCCTAAAACAGTGCCACATTCATTCGATTTTCTGTTTCTCAGGGGTACCAGCATTTTTTGACTAGTGTTGAACAGGAGAGCCGGTTACTTGCTTTGCAGCTATGTGATTTTTACTTAAGATAAATGACAATAAACAGAGTCAGGAAGAATGAGATAAGGAAGACTCAGACAATGTTTACCATTTAATGAGCACACACTATGCTCATTATAAAACCCAGGCTTAAACTTCTGTCAACAACTCTGTAAGGTACGGATTATCCTTACATTACAAATGAAGATACACTGAGGTTTAGAATGTCTTATGAATTTGCCTAAAGCATGCTCATGAACAATATTGGGATTCAAAATAGTTATGTCTTAAGGCAAATCCTAGGATATTTTGAAATAGAAGGAAATAAAACATCTTATTTTGCAGATAGGTAGGGAGGGAGCCTGACTCATACTGGCTGAGCAAATTCCCATTGCACAAAACAAGGAGGTTTACAAGTAATTCTTCCAGGGTCACTGAACCCTTCCAAGCAACCGAATTGGAATTCAATTTGGCGAAGATGACTAAATGCCACCAGCGTTAGACAATTGAGGGTTTCTGCAGCAGAACAGATTTCAAAAAAAAATAAAACCAACATTTTGGAAAGCACCTACAGAGAGAGTCACGCAGGATTCAAAAATCTAAGAAAAGCTTCCTGGCATTTGTGCTGCCCCAGCTGGAGTTGATAGAATTGTTTCTATTCTTTTCTGTATGTTGGGGGAGAATGTAGTTGAGTTGTCTTTCTTGGCTTTTGAGTGGGAAGAATAATGCGGCATTATGAGAGAAATTGGCAAAGGAAAAAAAGGGGGAACATGTTTTGGGAACTGCTATGAAACTCAATCCATATCTCTGTGAAAGAACCTGAATTTGGTTTAGTAGATAATTTGGAATGTTGTCCGGTGCATTTCTTTCTTTCTTTCTTTCTTTTTTTTGAGTTGGAGTCTCACTCTGTCGCCCAGACTGGAGTGCAGTGGCTGCTCCCGGCCACCACAGCCTCGACCTGCCGGGGTCCAGTGATCCTCCTGCCTCAGCCTTCCAAGTAGCCAGAACTACAGGCATGCTACCACGCCCGGTTAATTTTTTTTTTTTTTATTGCAGGGATGAGGTCTCACCAAGTTGCCTGGACGGGTCTGGAACCTGCAGGCTCAGGCAAACCACTCGCCTCGGCCTCCCAAAGTGCTGGGATTACAGGCTGAGTCACTAAGCCTGCCATCCGGTGCATTTCAAAGGAAAAAAATAAAGAGCCTCAGAAATCGCAATAGCCAAGATCATAGTGGTAGATTTATTTCTTAAGCTCGTAAAATATAAATATCTACATTTGGATTGATTTTAATATATATCCTTTATGATATGATTTCTAATGCATATCCAATCCTCCCCTTACACCAAGCATATTTGGGCAGTGTGCCCTATACCTTAACTGAGCCTAGGCCCAGGGTCACTGGCATGAGGCTGCTACATCCACACTTTAAGTAGATCAGAACTCACATTTCTTTTTCTTTCTTTCTTTCTTTCTTTTTTTTGAGTTGGAGTCTCACTCTGTCGCCCAGACTGGAGTGCAGTGGCCAGCGGCCACCGCAGCCTTGACCTGCTGGGCTCCGGCGATCCTTCCACCTCAGCCTTTCAAGTAGCTGGAACTACAGGTGCGCGCTACCACACCTGGCTAATTTTTTAATTTATTGTAGAGATGAGGTCTCGCCAAGTTGCCCAGGCGGGCCTCGAACCCGCGGGCTCAAGCAATCCACTCACCTCAGCCACCCAAAGGCGTGGGATTACAGGCTGAGCCACCGAGCCCGGCTAGAACTTACATTTCTTAGTACTTCTACTCTTTTATTACTTAAAAAGAAAAACTCCCTGTAGAACTTGGATCTAGGAGGAGCACCACTCTTCTCAAGGAAACGGAATCTTTCACAATAATTAAAACTTCGAAACTGAGCATGTGTGCTTTCATCTTGGTTGACTGTGTGGCTAGAAACCGAAGTGACAAATTAAATGACTTCTAATTAGAGTGACCTCATCCCAAAAATGAGAGACAGATTTTTTCCTCCTTGTCTTAGAATAGGATAGCTAGGACTTTGTGTTCTGTCTGGTAAAGGCTTCTTCACCTTAGTTAAGAAAAAGTTGCTTCTGAAATCTGGGGTCTTGGTGACTTGTTGGATTGATATTAAGGGGCTAGAGCTGAGATCGATTTCCAAAAGGGGAAGAAGGGTGATGGAGGTCTTCCAGTTGTGGGGATCTGTACTCTGCTTCCTCACAGTGACCTGGGAGTAGCAGGAATTTTGATGGGTGTGGTTTTGTGTATAGCTGGAGACTGGGTACTAAGCTGTCGCCTTACCTCTGGAGTGAGTGTCCCGGTTGCCAAAATTTGGCCCAGAGGAAATAGATGCTGTCTTCAGCAGAGACAACCACCTTTGAATAGACTATATCTATGTGGACAATGTGCATTTCTTCAGCAAACCAACGGCTTAAGGATCACTGCATGCTCATCTTCACATCGGTTTTCCTGAATTATGGAAGCTTTAGGGGTAAAGTAGAGCACGCTTAAAATAACTGAATTAATTACCAACCCACATAGGCTTAAAATATTTAATTTAACCTGTAAAAAGTAATGTGATATTTTCTACATTTTGGTTGTAGTTATCTATTGCTATGTTACAGTATTAACGCAAACGAAGAGTTTAAACTATCACTTATTTATTTTATTTTTATTTTTTGAGTTGGAGTCTCACTCTGCTGCCCAGACTGGAGTGCAGTGGCATGCTCCCGGCCACCACAGCCTTGACCTGCTGGGCTCCGGTGATCCTTCTGCCTCAGCCTTCCAAGTAGCTGGAACTACAGGCACACACTACCACACCCAGCTAACTGTTGTTGTTATTTTTTTAATTATTGTAGAGATGAGGTCTCACCATGTTGCCCAGGCTGGTTTTGAACCTGCAAGCTCAGGCAATCCTCTTACCTCGGCCTCCCAAAGTGCTGGGATTATAGGCTTGAGCCACTGCACCTGGCCATCACTCATTTATTAAAGGCTTAAGATGTTATTTATGTATTATTTCATACACTGCTCTGAATCACAATTTGTCTGAATCATGAATCTGGGCATGGTCCACTCAGTCCTTTGTTTCAGAGTCTCTCACAAAGCTGCAATCAGAGGTAAGCCCAGGATGAGGTCTCACGTGAGACTTGACTGGAGAAGGAGCTCCTTCCAAGCTCACAAGACTGTTGGCAGCATCTTCTTGCTGGCAGGTTGTTGAACTAAGGCATTTAGTTCTTCTGCTGTCAAGTGAAGGCTGCCATCAATTCTTCACCACAGATGCCTTTCCTATGGTCACTTGCTTCCATCTGGTGCTCAAAGCCAGCGAGTGAGAGAGTCAATCCAGAGTCTGCTAGTAAGATCAAAGTTATAATCTTGGCAACCCCTTCGGATCCCCTCCCACTGTGGGAGCTTTTCTGTCCTCTCAATAAATCCTGTTTTCTCACTTAAAAAAAAGTTATAATCTTATGTTATGTAGTCATGCAAGTGACACATCATCACTTCTGCCATATTCACAGGTCCAATCCACACTCAAGAAGAGGGACTTAAGGAAAGGAATTAAGGAATACCAGGAATTAAGAATAATAGGGGACCGCCTTTGTGTCCATAGCACAATTAAAGAAAAAATTTATACCTGCTAATATTAAGTCCACGGAAAAAGTGTAATGTAAGTACAATAATTCACATTTACCCCAGTGGTTGTCATATATTCTTCTTTTTCTCTTTCTTTCCCTCCCCTCACTCCATTGCCCAAGCTGGAGGGCAGTAGCATGATCATGGCTTATAGCAATCCTCTGGGCACAGGTGATCCTTCTGCCTCAGTTTCCCAAGTAACTGGGACTACAGGTGTGCACTACTATGCCTGGGTAATTTTTTTTTTTTTTAATTTTAATTTTTTTTTAATTTTGTGGGGACAAGGTCTTGCTATGCTGCCCAGCTGGTCTTGAGTTCCTGGGTTCAGGCAATCCTCCTGTCTTGGCCTCCAAAAATACTGGGATTACAGGCAGGGGCCACCTACATCTAGTCTAGTATTCTTTTCTTCATCTTCATTTTCTCTTTTTGTTTATAATTTACTACTGTATGTTATATATTCCTTTTAAAACCTTTCTCAGGTGGGGCTTAGTGGCTCAACCTGTAATCCCAGCACTTTGGAAGGCTGAGGTGAGTGGATTGCCTGAGCCCACGGGTTCGAGACCCTCCCAGGCAACTTGGCGAAACTTCATCTCAACAAAAAATAAAAAATTTAGTTGGACACAGTTGCCTGTAGTTCCAGTTCCTTGGAAGGATGAGGCGGAAGGATCACCAGAGCCCAGCAGGCCGATGCTAGGGTGGCCGTGAGTGTGTCACTGTACTCCAGCCTGGGCGACAGAGTAAGTGAGAGGACAGTAATAAAATATGCCATGGACTTAGGTTAAAAGCATGCTATTGAGAGACCCAAGAAACCAAGAAACTTAAAAAGTCATACTTGCTATAAAAGTAGTGTTTCGTTCACTATATTTTATATATCCCTACCTCATGTTTACTGTATATTTTGTGTATTCCTACCTCATGTTCATTGTACTTTATGAAATCTTAGTTACCTCATGTTTACTATATATTTTGTGTATTCCTACCTCATGTTCATTGTACTTTATGAAATCTTAGTACTTTAAATCCTACCTCAGACCCCGTAGAATTAGGCATATGTCGGGTGCCGGGTAGCAACTGATTGTGTAGTTATATAATGTCTTAAGTAGTGTTTGTATTTAGAACTCTTGGGTTAAGCATTGTTAGTCCCAATTGCCATGCTGACTTC